>NW_026461355.1:0-70172 GCF_021730395.1 Mercenaria mercenaria | reverse complement strand
CACCTGTAAGTATGTTGTTAGTTTTTACAGCAGTTATTTTTTGTCATGACGTTTTTAAAACTGTTGAAGTTATAGCTATAACTTATATTGTCATATATTTTCGCGGTAGGCCTATTACCGGTAATTTGTATGTTGATAGTGTTTCCTGCAGGCCTTTTTAACATGGCGCAGCGCCATGCCCCGTTTGAAGTGCCGCCAAGCTGCCCTTCAAACCGCCCGTTTGCGCCACGTGCCCTTTTATTCTATGAAGCTTGTATATTTATCTTGACAAGTGCCCTTTCAAAACCAGTCTGGAAAGCCATTGTCCGCGGGCCATGTTCCGTGTATTGTACCGCCAATTAGCGGCTGTGATCAACAGGTCGACACGTGGGTGCATCCACCGTGAATGACTCTGATTAAGAACTGACAGGATAATGCAATCAATTACTGTTTTATGATAGTTTAATTGGGAACAGCAGATGAAAATTTGTTTGTTTTTAGCACGTCGACGGTGAAGCAACATGTAGCCTTTTTACGGAAGATATGATTAAAACGGTCAATTAAACGATAATTATTTTAAAAGGTTGTAATCATTTAAAATGTAGACTGATTATCGCACATTTTCGATGCGCTAATTAGGCCTTTAAAAATAAAATATTGAAGGTTTGCCGATCGCCGACCAACCCATGAAAATTGACCAGACTCAAAATATTTTATATCAATTTTATCTACAAGATTTATTTTATTCCTTTACGGATATCATTTATAAAAATAATAAGATAAACGTTTAAGCTTTAGAACGATACCAAATTCATTAAAATTGACCGATGTCTTGATTTGTAATATTACGAAGGACATTCATGACGCGCCGATGCAGAAGTCGTCCCCATCTTGAAAATTTGAAAACGTACATCTGTATGAAAATAACCGATAACTTAGCGATTAAGTTATAAAAACTGATCGAAATTTAAATGAATAAACTAAAAATGCAAGGCCCTAGTTTTGTTTTCGTAAATAATTTGTCAAAATGATTTTATAAGGCCGAAATTTAAGATGAAAGTGCACAGCCGCATGCGTCAAGCAAGCCGAAATTTTGAGTTATTACTCGCAATGAACCATTGGTATTCACATTTATGTTTATATTACTGAATAATGTGTGATTAGACGAAAAAAAAACCAACAGATTCATAGTCAGTCACTGTATGTATCGCAAAAACATCCGAGCAACGGGGGAGTGATAAAAATAGTGGCAGACGATCTAATCTAGCAAATTTCACAGCATATACTTTTTACGTCGCATTCTACTTTCGTTTTGGCATGCCCAAAACACTAGCAAAATATAACTTTCCGACTCGACCTGTCATCTAAATCTTAATGGCAAGGAAGAAGAATGGGTTTAATCAGCAATATAGGTACAAAGTCATTGATTACATGTAGATTTGACGAACTGCCTATTTCTATTAACGTAAATCAGTGGTGAAATGATATGATTGACAAAATAAAGTTGTGCACTGATAGTTGTTCAATAAAACTTGTTGCTTATTAATTATCACCTGAAATCTGTCTCTGAAAATGCAAGCTAACACTTCATGAGGGTAACAGAATAAGAATATTTGAAAGTATGAATCATCAGTGTCATCTTTAAACAAAAGAAAAATAGTGGCAGACGATGTAATCTAGCAAATTTCACAGCATATACTTTTTACGTCGCATTCTACTTTCGTAGCAAAATAGTAATAGCAAACTAAGGAGCTGTATTAATATAAGCCTCTACAGGCTTGTTTACATATCCTTAGACTAGAAAGCTATGTTCATGTTATTATTTATTGATATATAAAACTGTTTGACTTTGCGTATAATTTATAATGAAAATAAATATTGTTTAAACTAAACAAAAGAAAGGAAAGCACTTTTACAACATGCCATGGTAGGCATTATAAAGAATACTACAAAATATCTATCCCATATCTGAGATATGAAAGATTCTCAAATTCAGGGAGAAAATAGAGAAAATAGTATGTAAAATGACGCCGACAAGCGTTCTTGGACGAATGCCCTTTCAATGCCAAACCGCGTGTTAAAAGTGCCCCTTTTCAAGGGAAGCACCATGCCCCTTTAAGAGTCTGCAGGAAACACTAGTTGACATTGTTGTGCTGCATGAGGATAAATTAATAATTATGCATTTTAGGCTAGAAATGGACTTACTTAAAATATCTTGCATGTGATGAAGATCAGACTGTCAACATTTTGCAGTCTTTTACTGTTTACAGTGCAAAAAATAGAACTTTCCATAAATTATAAAGGTTTTGACAGAGGGTTTTTAGTTTATAAATTCAGTATGCTTAGTGTCTAACAGTTACATGCCATTTGTATGTTGATATCTGTCACCAAACAGCATTACTTGTTGGAAGCGGCTAGGGGTGTGGTAGTCAAACTAATTTGGCAGTGGCTACGATTACGGTACCGTAATCCTAGCCTCCGGTTCTAGGATTACGGAAGTTCCGTATTCCTAGACAACCCTATGAGGATAGGCTAGGATTATGGAAATATTTTAAGAGGAATAAAGTATGTTAGGACACGCATAAATGATGTTGTAAACTTACTTATTTCACTTATTTTTTCATGCCTGCCTTATTATTTCGTGTTTTCTATCCGCTGTTTTGGGTTAGTATAATCTTAATGGTGGCGCGCGGAAATATATTAGAAATATAAGTGTCAGAGTTAGATTAAAAAAAGAGAAAAATCTATACTTTGAATTTTATGATTTATAACCATGTTGTATGTTATTAAATACCATTTGTGTTGACTTGATGAAAAAAAATGCAGGTATATACGAAACATAGATACTTCTATAATATTTCCGCGCACCGCCATTAAGATTATACTAACCGAAAACGGCCAATCGACAGCACGAAATATTAAGTGTAATAAGTAAGTTTACAATGTCATTTATGCATGTCCTAACATAGATTTGATGCCTCTTAAAATACTTCCGTAATCCTAGCCTATTCTCATAGGAATACGGAACTAGCGTAATCCTAGAACCGGAGGCTAGGATTACGGTACCGTAATCGTAGCCACTGCCAACTAATTTTATGCGGGTCATGATATAGGACTAGACTAAATGGTGTTTGTAAACAAATCCGTTGTAGTTTCTATTTTTAGAACTGATAAGACAGTGAGCGGCTAGACGTCCATGTTTTTTTTTTATGTAAACAGTGATGTTTTTCTAACTGCATCAATATTCTTAAAACACAGATTCTATCAGTATTTTTTTTTATCAATTCTGATCAAAATTCTATCAAGCCACCAAAAGTCTGTATATGAAAAAAGTCCCTGCCCATCCCCCCTTCTGCATAATAACGTGCAATGCATTGACACGCCATCCACCATACAACAAGAAAATTTAACAGAAGTGCCATCCATTATCTAAAGGCAACAGAAATATAGCCGGAACTATGCTTACTTGTCGCTGTCACCATATTGACTAACATAAAATCAACAGTTTTAACATTTTGTTTGTAGTCAAAGCCATTGCGTGACGTCACATGTTTTAGAGATTTCCTGAAAGAAATCGTGCCAAATAAGTTTAGACATGTTGAGACAGCGACAGTCAAGTTATCACACTGTCCCGAAACATCCTGTTACGTTGTATTTGGACATCTCCATATAATATAATTTATTATACTGCTTCACATTCGTTTGATGCCTGATGATTCTCTTCAGAAGTAACATAATAGTCCAACTAATTTGATGCGATCCTAGGAAATGTTGGGATAATTCTTTTCATATGGGCAGTATCCCCACTTGCATCAAACACTCGAAAGACCAAAATAGTTGAAGCAATTTCCGATGAAATTTTCATCGCTGCCAACGCTTTACATGCTATAGGTTTAAATGCCGATTATTTTCAAACATTAGTCTTAAATTCAAATAAACTTACATGTATTGAACGGGGATTCAATTTCTCAATGATTTATGCCAAAATTATCAAATAATATCCAAAATTACTTATTTTCTGGTGATTTAAATGTATGTATGTACTGTACACGATTAAAGTTTACCGTGTCTCTACATGCAATATGCGAAAACGCAAAACCAATAACTTTACATGACTGTGTACTGTGATTTATATTCCATTATTTTGGTCCTTCAAAGTTTTGACGTTTAGATTGCCAGTCACAAATATAAAACAATCTGAACGGCGAATTATTTTGACTAGTAACATATATGCCTCGTGCAGAAAACCTAGGATCTGTTTTACAAAGACTTTGGTATGTCTGAGTTTAGTCAGGCATAAGTTTTCATTAACCTTTACCCTGCTAAGTTTCTAAAATGAACTGATCCATCGTTCAGTTTGGACAGTACCATCTGTTTTTCGAATAGGTGTTCACTGAAAATTTACTGACTGAATAGCGAACAGTGCAGACCATGATCTGCCTGCACAGATGTGCAGGCTGATCTTGGTCTGCACTGGTCGCAAAGGCAGAATCACTTGTTGCTAGTAGGCTAAACGTTAACCGTAAACTAGTTGTGAAACTGATTCAAGGTTGTTTACATCTAAAATGCAAGACAGTAAATTCTCAAAATTTATTTTATGCATGGGTGTACTACTGTTGTGTGTGCTTAAAATGTAGATTATTACAAAGTAGCTCTAATTTGAAATTTTTTGCTGTTGACAGGTTTCCATGTTGTCTGCTGTTGGAAGAACATCTATGAGGGACTGTGAATAGAATCTTTATCTTCTGCTTATATACAACACTTACTCATGGGCCAGTGGCACAATTTCTAGCTGTACAAGGATATCATGGTGTTTGATAAGTAAGTAATATTGGAATAAAGTTTCCATAAATTTATTACCTGTTTTTTACTTCCTCTTGAATAAAATATGCGTGAACTTAACTGAAACTCATCTGAATCGTGTTTCACAAGCATTTTTGTGCATGTTTTAAATTTAGAAGAATACTTTAAGAGAATGAAAAATAATAATTATGCAAGAGTTGTATTTGTCTTGTGTCAAGTTTTTGTTGAACCCACTTACGGTGAGCTCGATATAGTCGCCACTTTCGATGTATGTGCTTGTGTCTGTCTGATTTTGTCCGGACCATAACTTATACATGCATGAACCAATCTTGTTTATATTTGGCATGAATGTTTACCTAAGTGAGAAGGTGTGCTATGCGTAAACCCCATGTTCCTATCTCAAAGGTCAAGGTCACAGTTAAGAGGCCTACGGTCATACTGAAGTTTGTCCAGAGCAGTTCTTCTTCATGCATGGTGGGATTTTGATGTAACTTGGCATGAATGTTTACCATTATGAGACGGAGTGTCGTGCGCAAGAACCAGGTCCAAGGTCCACTTGACAGCTGGCGGGCTCAACACTCTGCTCCTTGGCATACTTGTCTTATTGATTTAAGTTTTAGTGATATAGATTCAAATTGTACCTTTTTTATTAACTTTTTATCACCAAATTCATTCTGTTTCACAGGTTGATGACAATGAAACTAATGACCATGTTAACATCAGAGGAAAAGCAAACTGGGAGAAGAAAGGACAACATTGTTTTCGATCTTGAAGGGTAAATATTTAAGAAATGATATTTGATCATACTTACGTGAGAATGGTGTTAGTAAGAATAGAAATTCTAGCATTTGAATGAACCCGTCCAATGTATTCAGGGCTCCAGAAATTTTGAAAACTCTGTATGTCCCAAATGAATTCACGACATCGGCGCTATCCCATCCACTGTATTACCGTATAAACTTTGTGATAAAGTAAAGAAATTAGTATGTCATGCATTAAAAATGATACACCGTCACCTTACCATACATTTAACTTTATGTCACCTTACCATACATTTTACTTTATACATAATTCTAATATGTGTGATCATCTTCTAGTTTTTAACAAAACGTTTAAGTTTACATGTGTGTTAAAATGTATATTTTCAGCATGCGTAGACATAGGACCAGGAAGGGGAGCTAGGAGTGGGAGAAGTGCCTGTGACTGATATATGCACTATCAGATAGAAATACAGTTCAAAAGGAAATCTGAAATAGTGAAATAGCAGAAATCATGACTTACATACTGTGTAATCTGCTCTAAAACACAAACATTTGAATTTAAAATGTGTTAAATGCAAAACAGTTCTACTTACAAAATGAATCTTTCAGTAAATGTTAAATGCAGCTGAAAAGTGATATACATGAAATGTGTGAAAACAGTGCAAGTTAAGTTTGATTTTTTGTTTTACATGTATACAAAACTGAAGAACTTGTATCCAATTCATTTTCTGGATGCACAGTGTTATTGGAATTTTTTTCAGATAATTTAAAATTCTACAAGGTGAAGATATTTCAAATAATATCTCGAGAAAAAAAAGTTTGCACAATGAATTGTTTTTCAAAAATTTGCAGTTGTTTGTTCATTGTTTTGCCAGTCCATTACACTTAAACTTTACTTTATTTATTCTTAATATTTTTGTGAATGGATTAGATTACTCATTCACAAGGCAAAATCAAGAATTTGTTGGTTAAGGTTAATGTTGTCTCAAGCTAAGTGATGGACAGACTTTTGAGAATAATTAAAATAATTTGTCACATAAATCAATATTAAATGACCTGGCTGAAAGTTATATATGAAAAAAAATGTATTTTGTTTAGATTGTTCTACATAGAACTTTTTTGCAAGATTTTTTATTAAAATCATTTTCGGAAACTGCATAAAAGATGCCGCAATTGGACCTTTATAACTTTACTATTTGAACTATAAGAATAGCTATCCTACTCGATACGGCATCAGCTTTGCGTCACACCTTGGTTAAGTTTTTGGTACCAGTTTACATTTTGGCAAAACCTTCCGGGATAAAGGTTTGAAACTTTCAACACTTGTTATCATCACCATATCCAATTTTAGGCAAGGGCACATAACTCTTTCAAGGACTTTTGCTGAATTAGGGTACCTTTTATTTCCTACTAGTTCATATTTTGTGTAAACTGTTTGACATATGACATTGAAACTTTTATCACTTGATTATTATTATACCATAGTCTGTATCTGTAGGTAAGAGTACATAACTCTTACAAGTATTTTGGCTAAATTATGACTCTTTTTGGACTTGGAAATTGGTACAATTTCTTACCAGTCCATGTTTTGTGAAAACTGTTTGATGTGTGGCTTTGAAACTTTGAACACTTGTTTATTATATGATCACCATCTGTAAGTAAGTGTTCATAACTCTGTCAACTATTTTGGCTGAATTATGGCCTTTTTGTACTTAGAAATTGGTTCAGTTTGCGTACAAGTACGTGTTTGTCAAAACTATTTGACACATGGCTTTGAAACTTTGAACACTTACTTACTTACTATCATGATTTCCATCTGTAGGCAAGAGCAGATAACTCTGTCAACGAGTTTGATAAATTATGGTCTTTTTTGGAGTTGGAAATTGGTTCAGTCAACTTATTGGAATGATTAAGCAAGATATTCCATTAAATAACAATAAATCTTGTGCAGAATGTAGTATACTAAATTTGAAATATTGCAGAAAATTTACATTCCTGTTGCATTTTTACCAATATCTAAATTTATTCTCAACCGTTTTAGATCACATTTGTGTGTCAAATACACATTCTCTGCTAAACTTTTTGAAAGGAAGATGTTGAAAAATTTCACCCAAACTGTGGGTGAGTAACTTTAAGATTTTAGCTAGACTGTACAAACTATATGCAGAGCTATCCTACTTGTTTTCTGTCAGCATCTAAGATCAGATTTCACAGACCGAAGTGTGGTATCGAACCAGTATTTCTTGAATTATTTAAAGGAATTTTAGGCAGTTTCACTCATTTATGGCTATTATTCAATGCTTTTTGTTCAAACATAAAGTAATTGTGTAGGGATAACGCATGTTTTTCGTGCTACAACATCTCCAGAATCCCGAGGGATTGGTTGGTACCCAAGCCAGGTACCAATGATTCCCGAGGGATTCTGTAGATGTTATAACACGAAAATGGGCTAACGCTATTCTGGCATAAAACGCAAAACCAAGTAAATGAATATATTGTCCCTCAACGTCATTAAATTCCCATGAAATGCGCGGTAAAGTTTGTTTTATCATGTTCACGTCATTTCCCTTTGAATTATTCGTTTTGGGGCCGTAATACGTTTACGCTTTGCCACGGAACGCGCATAAATAAAAAGGTGTTACAACAGCATGTGAGCGCGAGAATCTCTCAGTTAATACACGTTTTCTCTCCTGTTAAGACACCCCCGAAAAGTGACAATAACAGCAGTTTTATGCTAGAATTCAAGATAATGTTTCTTCACTTAGTATCAAGTTTTAAAAAAGTTAAACATGCTGCTTCTATGACAGCTCTTGTTTTTATATGCTATGACACTTTATTACATTCAAGCAAAATGGTTGCCCATTTCCACAAGTGTTTATCGTTGTATTCATTGATGAAATATTTTGTTAAAAAGCTATTGAATAGTCGATTGACTGTTGCTGTCCCTGAACAGCTCTTTTTACAGATTACATGCATCAACAAAATTTATTTTTGATTGAATGGTATATGTACTTTTTAATTAAAACATTTCAGTTGAATCATATTTAGTATGTTTTCTTACTAGACCCAGTATGTTATGATACGTCTTGTGACTATTCTATTATTCAGTACACTTTTGTTTAAAATCATAGACTGTTGGGTTTTTTGTGTGCTTTTAGACGAAACAACATTGAGAAAAGATGTCATTCAAATGTAAAAAATACATCTTTCCAAAGTTGTGAAAAATATGTCGTTCCAACACTGCAGAAGACGTCAAAACACCTTTCACAATCAAAGAAAAAACTACGTCTTTCAAACGTTGTGAAAAAGACGTCTTTCCAAGGTGGCAAAAAAGACGTCAACGCACCTTTCATTATCAGCCAAAAAACAACGTTTGTCCAACGTTGTGAAAAACACGTATTTCTAACGTTGTGAAAAAGACGTCAACACACATTTCATTATCAACCAAATAACAACGTCTTTCCAACGTTGTGGACAAGACGTCTTTCCAACGTTGCAAAGAAGACGTCTTTCCAACGTTGTGACAAGACGTCAACGCACCTTTCATTATCAACCAAAAAACAACGTTGTTACAACGTCAGGAAAAGACGTCATAACAACGTTGTAACAACGTGGTGTGTTTGCTGGGGCAGTATCCAGAGATAGATAGATAGATAGATAGATAGAGGGGGAGAGGGAGAGATCGAAATCAGAATTTTTCAAATCATGGTAGATGACGTAAGAGGAGTGAGACCAAAACCAAGTTAAAAACATCTACCGGGTATCTGAAGCAATGATATAAATAAGACAATTTGGATAAAGGCATGGTACTTGAACTGTTTCCAATTACTATCGTGGGTTACACTTTGTGGCAATTTAAGTCTGTTTAAAAAAAGATTGCTCCCCAAAAATGTGGCTGCTTATGTGAAGGCAATGCCAAATATGACAATTTGGACAAAAGCATAGACAGAGTCTCCAGTGTTACCTCGGCAATTATTAACTTGTGCTATATACGTCTGTTTCACAAGAACTGCTCAAGAAATGTGGCCTCTCACGTATTGTTAAAGTGACAATTGACGTTTATACACATTCAATGTCCATATCGCTGGTATTACTGGAACAATCTTGACGGCCAGATACCTTGTGACTATAAACATCCGATTTTCATTTCAAGAAATGTGGCTTGATAGTAAAGTATAGTAAAGTAAAATAAGCATTTTTTTTACATGTGCACGGGCCATAGCTGCTTGTATCAACACTGACTTGATCTTCGGACACATACATTCTGTGTAACTTTTATGGACATGGCTGAAGAAGGGAGGTTCAATAACTTTTTTTTTTCGGACGGACGGAGGGTGATCACAATATCTCACCATCGAACAACGTAAGCTAAAGACTATAGAAAAGCAACGGTATATCACTTGCTGGCATTTGCAACAATTTGTAGTCTTAACAGTGAAAATCATTGCATAGTAGTACGCCAGTTGTTAGTTGGATATGGCTGCATCGGTGTTATAACTCTGAATTAATAGAGGGAACACCTAAAAGTACATATAAAATGTGAACATATTGAACAATGGTACACTGTAAGAACAAAGGCTGCCACACACTATATGGCATTCAGGTACAATGCTTAGTTTACAGAGGCGTCGCGATAATTCGGCCAGTATAACGGCAAGAGGGAGTTTCAAATATTTTGAAAATGTCAAGATTTGTTCATCAACTTTCTGCGATCATGCAAAATTAGAGAGGCGGAAATCGAAAGAGCGTGAGCATGGACACGTGTATTGTCAATGAGCGGAATCACCAAGTGTCAAAAATCAATAAGTTAATTGGGGGATTAGCTTTTTGGTGGCGGGGCGGCCTCTCGTTATTTAATAGAGCAAAAGAGTAAACTTTTCGATCTAATTGTCTATACTCAAACGTTGTTAAAGAGTGCAGAGCGCCGACAAAATCTGTGCTACAAATGAATGTGAAGCAGGTAATATGTCAAAAGCACGTCAAGTAAAAATATTTTAAGTGTTAGTAATCTGTAGAATATATATGCAATTACATTTTATAAAAAAGAAACGAGCATTATTTGTCTTTCATATCACTCTTTCTTGTTTTTACACCTTTTATGAATGGTTCGTGGTTGTGGCATTTTCAATGATAAGACTCCTGAGCCGCGCCGGCGGGGACATTTCTCTGGTAGCGCCACGCAAGCCGGAGAGGTCAGCACGTATAGTATTTTGAGGAATGTCTCAACTGGGCAATCTTTTACTTTTATTTCCTTACTTTTCCTATATTGCACTTGTCCAAATCTTTTATATACTTTACTTTCCATTTCTCTTTTATCTTTTATTCTTGCGCACCGTTATATAATGATCAAATTTGACAGCATCACGTACAGATGTAGATGTGGTTCAATATTTTCTGACGATGATTGATGCTTGAAGAGTAGGCCAAAGCTCATTAAATGTGTTATAAGCTTCCAACACATCGATGCAATTGCACAGTTTTATAAATGATAAATCTACAGTTTTCAAGACAATGAAACGTTTTGAAATTTCAGTTACTTTCAGAATTATTTAAAACAATGCTTAAATAGAGCTTGATGGTAAAGTTGGCACAAATAACGTCTTGATATTTATAATTGGTTGTATGGTATCTAGATGCAAGGAAATCGTGTCATTTATGGTGCAATTAGCAAAAGATATTCCCACAACCTGTGAGGGGACACCCTCCCACACCCACCCCGTCAATGGCTCACGTCGCCCAAATACCAGATGCCTCGCGACGCGCCTGTGCTACATATATCACAGGTGTTGGTGCTTCTTGTAAAATGACGTAAAACGTCTGAAATTAGACCCGTAACCACTCATTCTCAAAAATCTTTGTGCATAGACCATTAAAAATCAATCCAGATGTTTAGTTCAAAGTTTTGAAATACAGTAAGGAATATTTCTCAACTCTTTACATTCCAAGGTCCTGTCGGATCATGGATTGAATAATTTGTCACTGACAAATGTTTGGTTATTTTTTGGAGAAAAAATCATTTTTAATAACCATTTACAAACAAATGGTTAAGGTTAAATTGCCCATGGGATATTACTAAAAGCAATATATTGTTGTTATATTGGTAAACACTCGCAAGACAGTACGACATTACGTGTTAACCTGGGTAGATGTTTAGAGATGATTAGATACATTTTCGTTATACAAGTCTCTGGACAAACAACCACTGTGGCACAACTGCTAGGAATACTTTGTCATGAGATCTTTATCGTTTCATCAAATTGTCATTGTACTGACAGCTTCGCTACTTATATATAGTTTTGCGCCTTAGAGCTTTGTAATCATATATCGCGATAGACCGCTGCTATACTTAAAGCTCGCATGATGTACTTGGTAGCATTCAGTCTGTACTTTCTTGAACCGTTGTGCTTTGCCATGTGATCGGCCAGTTTGCAGTGAGATCCGATCTGGCAAAAATCCACTCTAGCCGACTATAGAATCCCAAATCGAGCTACTGTTATAATAACCCTATTATATATATTCATCTTTCCATGTTGGAGGAAGACCCCCAAATTCTCTTATAGGCATTATTCCAGGCAGGTGTGCGCACCTTGGTAGGACCACCGACCTTCCGTAAGCGAGCTGCATATGGTTTCCTCCCTACCATCAGTTTGAAAGTTTTAAGGAAAAACTTTACAATAATAAGCTCAGCCTATGAGAACTCACTGTCGGATACCCCTGGGTGCCTTATTACGTGTACACTACTCTACATGTCATCGCATATAGGGTAGCGTTATAAGGCATCGGCGTGGTTATTCGACGATGTCCGAGAAATTGTACTAAATTTTCTATTAACTTTACGTACTGACATACATTATATACGACACATATCTTTCTGAGAGGACAGTATATCTAAAATTATTAGATACTTTTAGTCGTTTTGTTTTTCTGGTGTATTAGTGTTTTCACAGTAAAGCAGACTATCGAGAGAAATTGGCTAAGATTTTCTTATTAATAAGATTTTCGAAAGAAAACAAACTACAACGATTTCTTTTAAAATTTATTTACAGACTTGTGCATCACATGCACAATAATAGACACATCTAAGCTACAAATCATCAGACAATGTACAATGTAAATGTATCATACCGCGTTAAAACGGACAGATTTAGTCTAAAATATGGTCATTACTATAAAATTATTGTTTGTGAATAACATACCTGTTGTGTCTTAATTTTTTTGTCTTTCTTCTAAAAAATACACTCATTACTTTCAAATCTCATTGATCGTGACAACACACAAATGAAGAAGATTTGTGTCACTGTTAATAAAGATAGTCATCATTCTATAAAACACATCTTTATGTAATATAATGGTTTCAAAGAAGTATTTAAAAGTTATGTACAAGGTTAGCAAGTGATTAACGATAAGGTATGATTTATGATCCTTAATCACGTAATCAACATCGCGGGAATGAAAACAGAATTGTTTTGCATTACCAAAGTGTAATAACTTTTTTTCAAAATATAGGAGACAGTCTTTGAATTGAGACATTAGAGTATGTAAGTCTGTGCCGGAGCAAGTAAATTATGAAAAAATAAATAACATCACATGGGTTAATTAGTATTTGCCAAATCGATTTCGTTTATTTATATATATATACTCATTCTTCAAGATTTGAAAGGTAGTTTCGTGTTAAAAGTTACACCTACTAAATTTTGCAGAAAATATAAAAATCTACCTTTGGCTACCATGTTGATCTGAAGAACAGGTATGGAAAATAGAAAAAAAAGTGTCACTAAACATGTTTTTGATATAAATGATAAAAATGAATAGATTTTAAAGGTATGAATATGTGATTAAAACAAAACCAAATCCCTTCTATTTCACAGATATTGTATTGCATGATTATTAAACATTCTAACACGACAAGCAAATAACCTACATACATGTAGAGCAAAATCTATCTCGGGTTATTCTGCAATAAACCACTCACGTGCAATGACGTCATCCGATTCAGGTGCGTAGCACGGCCGTAAAAAGTAGTTACCATTTTTTCTAACACTGTTGATACTAGAAGCTAGTATGTCGTGTTAGAATCGAAATAATAAGTTCCCAAGTGTGATTTATCGTAGAATAACCCGAGTTTTTCGTTCTAATGCGAAACAATATATCACTTAAGCCTACGGCCTTCGTGATATATTCTTACGCATAAGAACTCAAAACTCGGGTTATTCTACGTTAAACCACGTTTGGGAACTTATTATTTCTTAAGTAGACGTTTTATCATAATTAGTACATGTATACCATATAGACTATATAGGTACCGCACAGTATTATGGCGATACTATTTTTAGCATTTTGGAAAAAAAAACAGTCAGTAGCATTCTCGTTTGAAATAAAAGATATGCGAAGTTAGATAACAGTGTGATGTGTGGATAGAAAAGCGCCCATTTTGTAGCGATACTTTTGAACGCTCGAATCTTCCATCTGTCCAATTTTTTTTTTATCAAAACATACGTTAAGTAAGATTATTTTTCTCCAGTTTCTAATTCATTCTTTATTCTTATTTTTGTATAAAATCAGCAACATTTTTACATAAATCAGAACTGAAGTTATTGCAGGGCAATGCTATTTAAAGTGAAGTGTAAGATTGTCATTTTTTTTAGATCTAACCCGTTGTACTGGAGAGCTTACATTACATTATGTTTAAAGCGTAGTGTATTTAAACATGACTGCGTGTTAATAATGGCAGTTGTATTTCTTAACCCTAACCGATAAGTAAGAAATTAGAGGCAGTTTTAAAAATAAAATAAAATAAAAACGTATATGGGTTTGGGAATCGAACTCCCGACGAAAATGTACGAAACGGAGCGCGTAACCACTCAGCCATCGAGGACATAAAGTTTGCACTAACGGAAACGCTGTTAATGGACTTAATCTTTCGTTCGTTTACATTTCAAAACGCCATAATACCATGCGATACCTATACACGAGTGTTTATATATAGGGGATTTTGACTTTCGCATACAGGCTAGAACCCATGAAGTACTTGTACGTATGTTGACTTTTTATTATCATCATTACAACTGATACCGCATGAACCCAAGATGCTATAAAATGGTATGAATACTAACTGGATAAATCTGTAAGTATGTTTGTTTCACTAATTAAACATGTAGAATTTTAAAAAGACATTCTGTAATGTAAGTTTAGTACGAAACGTTTATGTTGTACTTCTTTTGTTCATGGAACACTGTCAACTCTTCCGAATTGCACAACATCTCAGAATTTGCCTGCATACATTAGCATACGTTGCATTATGATAAATCCATGGTCGGAGTCATGATTTCTTGGCAGTAAAACAGAACAAAAGGTAACTATCGCTGGTCACACGAAATAAATTTGTTTTTTCTCTAACATACGCTCGTGCATCTGCTTCTTGACTTTTATCACGCATGACGTAGCCAAGTATTGTCTCCTTGTCGTATATTGTCCCACCTCTTATATCCATGTTAGATATTTCTACCTTTACTACTTGCGGAAGCTCAGGAAGACAGTCTATAAACTTGTACCACGTTTTCATACTCATTGCTACTGAAATAAGTGTTATTTCTTTCAGATTCTTCATATCACTCGGACATGCGATAATATTGTCAGTAAAATAGAAGTCCCATAATGTGAGAGTACTGAGACTGATTAATGATGGCAACAGTCTGATAAGACTTTCGGTAATAATTCTACATTCTATGTAGTTAAACATTAGAGATACTGCGCCATTAGGCTCAAGATGTTTCAATTTACAGGCTTTATATAAAGTGGTACACGCTTGATTCATCATGGCACCGCTTATAATATCAAGCTTACACGTTTCTAGATTGTCGGTGTTACAACTGCCCATATAGAAAGTACAAAACATAAAATCAACATATTGAATATGTGTATGGTTTGATAGGTCTAACTGGTGTTGTTTGTTTTTCTCACAAGTAATTCCGAGCGATATATGCTGAAGACTTGCAGTCTGATTCAACATTGTACACAACGATAAACAAACATCCTGTGACACATTGGCACTACTATTCAGCTGAAGCGTAGTTAATCGTCGCATCTTCGGTATTATCAAAACAAGAAAGAGTATCATTCTCTTGTCTATATTCAACAAACTGATAGTTTCAAGCGTGGAAACATTTGTCTCAAGTATTTGAGCAACTTTCCTATAAAGCCTCTCATCACTTATTCTAGCTTTCACCGCCTTTAAGTGATCACATATTGTAAGATATTCAACGGCAAGAGAAAATGTTTTTGTACCACGTTCTATTATGCTTAACCCATCGTCAGTTACTTCTATCGATAGAACAGTTTTCAAAGTAATATATTGGATATATCGTAGCAAATCCGTTGAACGAAAAACGTAAAGATCGGAAATGTAAACAGGCGAGTTAACATTTTTCGCACTTGACACAACTTCTTCGGTGCACTTAAAAATGCAGGTTTGAATATCTCTGATAAATTTATGATGATCCAGACTGTATTGTGTCTGTGCTTTATTTCTTTCCTCAATAATCGTTTCGTCAACAAGTGTTACGTTATAGATATACTCACTAACATTTGTCAGTAACCTTGGCTCTAAGCCACAAAGCATCATTAACACATTAGACTGTTCTAAAATATCAACAGCCGTTTTGCAACTGCCGAAATATTTCCCCACAAACTCTCTACAGATTTCTGTTAGATCATTTTCATCATTCTGCAATGATTTCCGAGACGTTAGCATTTCTTTGAACTTGCTAGCGACATACACTGCCGCTAGATATTCTTGCATTGACTTGTGAAAGAAAGAAAATGATGATTGTTGACGCACACTTGCATGCAAACTTACGCTTTGCTCTTCTTTTAAAATACCAACGTGCAAACAATTCTTTATCACGTCATGTGGTATGTTCAGCCGATTAAGTACTAAGTAACTGAATGCCAGCCTGATTTCTTTATTTTTGTCAAACAGTGTTTCGTAAGCTAAATGTGAAAGGTACTGTATCACAAATGTGTTTTCACGAAAGGTCTGGAAATCACACAAATAGTCAGGCAGTGGCGAATCGGTCGTACGTTCTGGGGCGATTATCTCGCATTGTTGATTTTCTGTTGTCTTGAAAGTTTTCCAATCAAGAAAAAGGGCTAACATACTACTGTATATAGCATACTTCGAATTATCTCGAAGTTTATCGTCAAACCATAGACTAATTAATTGTTGCAAAATCAACGGTGTATGGCTTATTTCGGAAACGTGTCTGCTTTGAAGATCGATTTTACACATTTCTGCACTTTTACTCTCTTGAAAGCTGTCATTTAACATTTTGACTGTTTTCTCAGTGAGGTTTTTCATTTCATATTCATCAATTCCATTTAGCTTGACTTTTTTATCAACTTCGCTATCACTTATTGACAGAGCATCAAATTTCCATTGTCTCGAAGTTGTAATAATGGTATAATCCGCGTCGAGTTCACGTCCCGGAAGCCCTGGTGTCAGGAACTGTGAATGATGTTTTTTATCAGGGTTCCATTCATCAAGACCGTCAAGTACAATAAGACATTTATCGGAGTCGTTTTGTAAAATATCTCTGAGCGTAGGATCACGATATGATTTCTCTAACATTTCTTCGATACTGCCGCAGTCGGAACAGTGTCGAAGTGAAACAAAAAATAAGAATTTAAAGCTGTTCATTTCTTTCACTAAGTCAGATTCATCTAAACTGCAGTCTTGAAACTGATGAGCGATACACCAGAAGTGCACCAGCATTTTACAAAACGTGCTTTTCCCTGAGCCAGCTTCTCCGATAACGTAGATGTATTTTGCGGGCTTTTCTTTATTTTTGAATATTTCGTGCATGAAAATCTGAACTTCCTCCCAACCATTAGTATCTTCATTCTTCTTTTCTACAGTCAACCAGGGAGGAACATATACATCACTGACATTCCTCTGATGTCTTTTGGGTTGGCGGGGCAATAAAGATACCCTTCTGACGTATTTTTCATATCGTTTGACCAGCTTCTCTTGAAATTCTTCAAAATAAAATCGTACATGTAATTACAAGTCTGAATTCTATAAGCATAATTATTCAAAATAAACAACCTTTTCTTAAAACACTTGACAGTAACTGATCTGCGGAATATGTTCTACTGAAACGTTTGTGTGAACGGAACAAGTGATAGTCACACAATCTGAATAATGCTACATATATATTATAAAACTGAATTTCTATATTTGCAGTTAGAATATAAGAGTACTGTTTCCTCTTTGTAGTAAAATACGATTATTGCTGTGACGTATGCACACTATGCACTACTTTTATGTCTAAAATAAGTATAGTAGCTGTGTCTCTCCTTACATGTGTAATATAGCTAAAGACTAAAAGCTAAAAATCTGATTATTCATCTTTCTTCTAACTTCCGACTGTATCATGTCTTCATTAAAATTAATTTTATCTATCTAATTCTTAAGGAGACAAGGGGCAGAGAAGGAGGCACAACTTTAAATTAAATCGGCCTCTATCTTACTATAGGAGTAGGGAGAAGGAAATAGCACAGCTTTCCAATACTGTTATATTTTTGAGTTAAGAGTTATATGTACTTCTTATCAAAAAGAATTGACAAAGTACTGCATATCACTGAATTCACATGTTCTTCAAGACCGTTGTTGATTTTTATCAGGGTTTTGTTTGTTGTTTTAAGATGTTGGACAAAACTCAAATTTATAACAAAGCAATATACATGTATTCTGTTTTCAGCGTTTACAAAAATAAAATGGAGAAGAGATTTTTCACTATTCCCTTTTTGTGCAACAAATGCGAGTTTTGCAAACTGCAGAATAAAATAGACAGAAGTTAACCTTTTTAAAGCACTGAAGTCGTAGATCTGGTGCTAAATAGAAATCAGCGGGTTTAATAGTAAATAAAATTGCATCATTTTTATTCAAGACAAGGACGTAGAAGTTTAAATTGGTTTAAGCTATTTCAGTACGCGTATACGTTCCAAAATTATGCTAAATTGCGTAAAATAATAATAATTAAATAACAATATTCACACACACGATTTCAGTCTCAAAACTACAATAGAATGAATGCAGTTTCATAGTTGTTAGAACGCATTATTTTAGTAATCAAGTTTAACAGTTGCAGACTGTTTCATTTACTAGTAACAATCATAACAGCATAACCCAATTTTTGGCGACCTTATAAACCTAAGTAGTCAAGGTAATCTATAATACCATACTTCCATGTTGTATCATAAGCATCTTTTCTAAATCGAAAGAGACAGACACAACATTTTTTGACAAATGCATCACGTATAAAACTTTCCAGTCGAACAAGATGATCAGTTGTGCTCAATCTGACTGAAGTACATCTCCTATTTCGCTACGCTTAGGATCTGAGAACGAGCTATTGATAGCCTCGTTCTGACGACCCATTCGCTAGCCAATCAAAGCTTAACTTACAACATTTTGCAAATCTATATAGTTAGCCTTGATTTTTTATATTTACAATTCTTATGTCATAATGTGTCAGACAGCCGGTTAGCTCAGTCGGTAGTCCACTTGCTCTGGAAACGAGGGGTCCCGGGTTCAAGCCCTATATTGACTATACATTTTTCTTACCCTTTGACATTCGAACAAGTCGTCTGATTGGTTCAAATAAAAATAGATTTGCGAAAATAAAAATAGCAATATTGGAAATCCAAAATATACAGAAGACGAATGTGAATGGGTCATTCTCAGATCTTTGTTTAGAAGATCAAGTACTTTAGTCAGATTGAGTTGTGCTACACTTTTGTGAAAACTAGTTTATAGATACCAAACTAACCTAGAACTATTCTACATTCTAGTGTTTTACATACACAACTAGCAAGGGGAATCAGTCTATAATTATTAGGGCTCGAGTTATAGGAGGAACCATAGCTTCTCTCCATGATTCTGGAAAACAGTTTTCCACGTTACATTATAAATTCGAGGAGGAGCTAAGATGGACTGATCTAATTCAGTTAAATGACTAACGATTAACACTAATTTACGAATCATAGCTCAAACTTGATGTGAAATTTAGACTGGAAACGAATGACAAGACTTCTTCGTTTGTTTAATTTTGTTCTCAAAAACCTTAACCGACTGTAGATTTGCTTTCTTAATGGCCGTAGCTGCCCTAGTTTTTTCGCCATACTTGTTTATGTTAACAATTATCTAGTTTTCGAAATCCCAGCAATATCGAAACAATGGTAATTTGTATGGCAATATAAAGTCCTTTATATTTGCGAAATTGTACGGTAGAGGCAAGGATGCAAACAAACGTTCACATTTTGTTCTTTTTAATCTATCACACTTTTAGTGGTTTCTAACCTATAATAGCCTCGTTTCAGAATAAAGCTGAGAAGTTTTACATAATTATTACCGATTTTTCTTTCTTTTCTTCTTTTCGCGTTACCATTAATTGCACTTAAGTTATAAGACATTTATGTTAATACTGCTAATGATTTCGTCTTAAACGCGTGCATTAGTTTGTTTGACGACAAAAACGCGCTTCGCGTTCCTGACCTACTTTCGACATAAACTTACGTAAATTCTTAAGACTATTTTATCTGTTAATCCCTTATCTCTTATCCATCCACCTATTACAACACCATTAAATGTTGAACGTTTTGATCTTAGGCCATGCTGCAGGCTTGGTGTCTTTCACATGGTCTCTTTAATCTAAACCTCGAACCTGAAAGGCTGCAGATTTATTGGCATGAACTTGGCGGTTGGAGGCAACGACTTGTGCAACAGGCAAGTATCACCATCGGAGTTAGTCCACCAAATAATTTCTTTTCAAACAGGTTGATCGAAGCAGGCTGTCAAGTGGTGGCTGTTGGCGAGACACTGGAACGACTGCGAACTGAGCCTTTTAATAGCCGGGTATCCGAAGCTACTGTTATGTTGCAGGCGCAATGCGCACCTAAAGACCACCTAATATTTTTGTCACATTCCAGGAACAATTTCAATAGGAAGTTTGTTCGGGACTTCAATGCGTCAGATGGTATCCACATTATGACCCAATACGATGAATGGCCCGTTACTATAGCTCTACGTGAGACTGTTCTACAGGTAGAGAAGGAACTCCAATAATTCTGAACACATAGAAGGCCCATTGTGAATAATTACAAATATTTGTTGCTCATTTTTCTCTTTTCTTTGAGATCACTTTCTTCATGGTGTACATGGTGTTGTCATGGTATTCTATTCAACAGTAGCAGAAGGCACTGCAGTAGATTCCATATTTTTAATCTGTCCAATCTACATAATTTCATGAATTCCAATAATTTTCGTTCACCTTTCCCCTCGTTTTTCAGATAACTTCTTTCACAGTGTACAGGGAGACCAGGGATTGAAGACTTGTTCTGGCACCACATCGCACTAGAGGATTGAGTGAGTCGCTGCTGAAATTATATATCATCTGGGCAACCGCGGCCACCTCAATTAAACCTTTCAAAAAGTATGTTCCTCTTTGCTATACTTTTTATACATATTATAGTCATGTCATCATAAAGTACTGTTATTGCAATATATGCAACATTTCTGGCACAGAGTTTAGTATATTGCAGTTCTGATTAGAGGTCTAAAAGTCCCTTTGGATAATAGTTTCGCTCATAACACAGATTACAGACGACATACACATCAATTAACGGCAGTTTTACCTGTGATATGGAGTCTAGATGGCATACAACCATTATATGGTGGTTTTACACATTTCACGGGGTCTTTATGGCATACATGATACACTCCGTAGTTTGACGGTTTCGCCCATTATACAGGTGTTTGATGGCATACACATCATTTTCCGGTGGTTTTACCCATTATATCATATCTTCATGGCATACACACCATTCTATGGTGGTTTTACCTATTATATGGGGTCTGGATAGCATACACATCTTTGTATGGTGGTTTTACCCTCTTCGTGGAGTCTCTTGATGGTATACACACCATTCTATGTTGATTTTACCATTATATGGGGTTTTGATGGCTTACTCACCATTATATGATGGTTTCACTCATTATATGGCTGCTTGAAGGAATACACACCATTATATGGCGGCTTTACCCATTATATATGGTTTTTGATGGCATGGCATACACACCGTTATATGGTGGTTTCAACCATTATATAGATGTTTAATAATACACACCATTATATGGTTGTTTTACCCATTATATGGACACGTTTTACCTACACATCATTATACGGTGGTTTTACCCATTATATGGGTCTTGCTGGCACACTTACTTTTTTATGGTGGTTTTACCCATTATATGGGGCCATGATGGCATTTTCAATATTCTAATGGGACTTTATACTATACATACCAATTACTTGTCAATTGGATTTAGCATGTATTTACGGGTTTGTATGGCATACGAGCCATTACAGAGTCAATGGCTCTATTCATTATACTGCGGCGTCTATAAAGCATACAAATCTTCTAATTGAAACTGGAAATAACATGCGTAAAAAGTTTTGAATTTTTTTCAGTATATCTAAATCGCATTCAGCAAAAGCTATGGGTGGCAAGAGATCAGCCACAAAAAGGTCTAGGAAGGAGGATGGCACGGAGAAACACGCAGCTTCCGGTGACAGATTAGTGCAACTGGTGGTACAGGCCATTTCTCAGGAAAAAGACATTCGGGAAGAAATATCTTCCCTCATTTTCCTAAGAGACAGCGCACGGAAGGTACAAATGGAATTAACAATGACACTTTTTTGGAAAGTGACTTGTCTAAGGCTGAGGTGGAGGATGAGTTGGGGGTCATCTGACGCGTCCACTGAGTCAGAGGTCGAGAGCACTAGCAGTTTAGACGATCCAGTTGACCTCAGGTCGTTCTCAACAATACACCTTCCTGTAGATAAAAAAAACTAAGAAAGCATTTTTGAAACTTCAGTATGTTGATCTGTCAGCCTTATTTTCTAAATAAAAATTTTCAGTCAACAACAATCACAAAGTCCGAAACAGCTACGGTCACTTCCGTACAGAAGTCAGCCCCACATAAAATTACTCAAATCTTGACCTGGTGTCGTGCTTTTCAACTTTACGCCGACAACTATTGTTCTAAGAACCCTTCGGAAAGTCCTCATCTTTTCCACTATATGTCTATCATTCAAATTCCTGCACAAAACACTGATACCTGGCAATTGTATGATGAAAAGCTTCGTTAACTACGTGCTGTAACCCCTTTGTCCTGGGGCACAATTCACACTGAAACTTTTACACTATTGGCAAACCACAGACTTTTCGTCCCCAACAGCAGACCGGCCACTCCAGACTACCTTTCTCTGTCAGGCGCAAACCACGGTTCTGCTGGGATTTACAAGACTATGTCACCTGCAACAAACAAAAGTGCAATCTACCCCTCAAATGTAGCAAATGCTTGGCATCATCCCATGTTGCCCACCGATGTTTCAGAACTAGCGTCCGTCGACATGTTGAGCTCAAATCCAATGACTCTCCAGCCCCAAAAAACATCTCCCATCAAACATCTCTTGCCAAATCAAACGTGTTTAGCCGTCCCACCCTCATCATGACTGATAAATTCGCTTCCTACTTAGTTGGTTGTGATTCTCTCAAAAAGACGACACTGCTCGAAGGTTTCTACAACGGAATTTCGTAAGGCACAGCCCAAAGTCTATCATCTAAAACATGTGGTAATCACCCATCAGGTAACACTCACGAAGAGTTCGTTCTTTCGCATCTTGCTTATGACATCCAAAAGGGGAAAATAAAAGGCCCATACCTACACCCTCCCCTGCCACATTTTATATACTTTCCTTTTAGGGACAGTCCCTAAAAAGGCCTCTGACTTCGAATTATTCATAACCTATCGTTTCCTAAACATTCCTTATCCGTCAACTCTACCATACCTGTAACATTGGAAACTTTTGACAGTGTTGCATCTCTCGTCTTGTCTGCAGGGCAAATGCTCTAATTACAAAAACCGTCTCTCCACTTGACTATCACAAACTAGGCTTTACATTCAAAGGTTGTTACTACTTTGATACAGTTTTACCTATGGGAGCATTTTCTTTAGTACCCATTTTTAATCCTTCTCTTGCTGGTTGCAGTGGATTTTACAAAGGAAATTTCATGAAACTAGGGTCTCGCATATAACTGACGATTTCATATTCGTCGGCTCAGCCAATTCTTCTGAATGCATTGAATCTATCATTTGTTTCTTTAATTCTCCAAAGTAAATCATTTTTACATTCCATTAGAAATGCATAAAAATGTTCGCGTGACAAATTGACATATCGAGCGAGGAATAGTTACCTGTAGCAGGATGTAGATATGGTGTTTTGGCTTGTCGTTTAACAAGAGCTCGTAGAACACTAAATACCCACTTGATTGCACTCAGTAATTGTACAAGGAACATAAATCATTTGGTCACTGTGCACTTGGAGTTTGACGTACTGACCTCAAATTAATAATTATGGGCCATTTACTAATCATTAGTGACCTCCGTATCAAATGTGATCGTAGACCAAAGCATTCTTTAGTTATTTGGTAAAACAATTGCTACTGTTCTAGGTAAATGTGACCTTGACCTTTGACCTACTGACCCCACAATAGATAGGGGTCATGTGCTACTCATGATCAACCAACCTATTAAGTTTCGTGATCCTAGGCCCAAGCATTCTCAAGTTACCATCTAGAAACGGTTTAACTTCCAGGTCACCTTGACATTTGACCTACTGATCTCAAAATCATTAGGTGTCATCCGCCGGTCACGATCAAACTCCCTATTAAGTTTCTTGATCCTACACTTTATCGTCCGGAAACGGTTTAACTGTTCCGGGTAAACTGTGACCTTGGCCTACTGACCTCAAAATCAATAGGGATCGTTTGCTGGTCATGATCAACCTCCCTATTAAATTTTGTGATCCTGGGCCCAATTAAAATAACTTAAATTGGGATAAGAGTCTCATGTATGAATGCTTTAGACATAGAATGCTCAAGAACCAGAGATGTTTCTGAAAATGGAGTGTCTTCAGTATTTTGCACTGTCATCTAACTAAAATTTAAGTATTCTAGAGTTGTTGCCTATATGGGTGTTGCGACTATAAGCTTAAACTGAATCTAACATTTACATTACACAAAAAGAGTCTTGATAATAAAACATAAATCAACCATAGTCTTGCAAAAGAAATTACCGGCTTTTTTCCTGCTTTCCTCTGCTTCTTGTCTAACCTCAGTATTACTAGTCATCGATTCGTCAGTCATGTTCTTTGTACCCTGTATTAAATCATTTAAATAGTAACTTTATCAATGGTTTAAATGTAGTTTACTTTGATGTTTGAATATGCAAACATATTACTAACCGAAAAATGATATGATTTAATCATATTTCATTGCTTTTTAAAACATGTAACATGAGTACACAATAGAATAAATATGGAAACAGGAACATGTACTTTTTAAAGCAAATGGGTCGGACCACAAGTTTTACCAACATTAATGAAGGTCCTTCCCTAACAAAGTTAAGTAACAAAATGTTCAGTTCATAGTTCGTAATTTATGTGTAATATTTAAACCAGATGAGTAAGAGAGGAAAACAAACAAGAAAAATAAATAAAATAAAAATAATTTAGAAAAGCAAACGGTTCAAAAAGAAGAAAGAACTTAATGAGTGTAAATGATTTTTAACAATACAACCAAACAAAACAAATTAACAACACAAAAAGAAAACAATATATAATGACAAAAAAACTAAAAGGCAGAAAAAGATGTATTTGTTCGCCGTTCCACACCCTACATTATTTTGATGATTCATATTCCCAAAAACTCAGGATACAATCACAGCGACTGGGAAGAATTAATTCAGTAAATTTCGATTCAATTAAAACGTTTAGTTTTCTTTATATAATCTTGTACATGACCAAAAATGATACCATTTAGTTCTTGGGATAAGTTATCGAATCCAAAAAGTATTTTTTTGGACACTTAAATGATAGTACTGGTGGGTATCAATGAATAATTGTCGACGTTGTTGGGAAAAAAGTGGAAATCTAAAAAAAAAAAAAAGTTTTCCGTGTTTTCTGTGATATATCCACAATTACACATTTGATCCTCACGTAAATGGTTGTAAAACAAGTCACAATTAAGATTGCTACATTTGTTACGTATGTATTCTTGCTTGATGGACCTGATAGGTAAAAAGAAGAAGCTTGGGCGGTTTGAATTTTTGTTTTAAATTATATTTAAAGGCTGATATAGTGTCTGCAATTTGGAAACCTGTGTCTTGTTCATTCCAAAGTTTGATAGATGACGGTATTACAGATTTAGCATAAATTTCAAGCCGGCGTGCCACAGATGCATAATCTGCATTGTTTCTCAATGTATAGGTATTAGTTTCAAATACGGTATCGGGGAAATCGCCTCGGCTATGTTTATAAATCAAAATTATTTTTTTCATATGTCTTCTGTCGGAAAATGAAACCCTTCCTATTTCTCGAAGCAACCTTTCTATTGATACAGATCTCGTTAACCCTGTTACTATAGGTGCCGCGTCATACTGAATTCTGTCAAGTAATTCCTTTTCATAAACCGTGCAGCTATCTCAGACAACTGATGCATATTCAATTGTATCATAGCTCGGTGTTTTTTCTTAACAAATTTGGTGCAGGTAATTTGTATACACTAAGTACAGGGTGCGGTAACTAAAAGTGTGCAGGTATTGAATACCCGCACGCTAGTTACCGCACTGTTGGATAGGAAAGTATGCCAGCGTGTCTGGAAGAGCAGACAACGAAGAGTATTTTATTGATTTTCTGCTCTCGCATTGGTTTATTTTACCTGGGTTTTACATATTTGTAAAGCAAGAATTTTAAGTACTCACTGAACTGCTTTATATGGCAATGTGGAACGGCTACAACTACCATATATAGATGGCTATGATACAAAACAGAAAGAGCATTAAACCCCTCGGGTAAACGATTTATACTCGGGGGCTACGCCCCCTCGTACAAATCATTTACCCTCGAGTTTCAATGCTCTTTCTATTACTTATTGGTCGAAGATAAGAAATGTATATCTGGTTCAAAGGTTTGTTTTAAGTTTAAACTTTAACATTCTCATTGGTCCTGAAACTTTTGATTCTGATAAAGTGATATTAGAAAGAGCCATCTTTAATAAATGTAACCCCTTGATGTTTGTGTCAACATAAGTTAAATGAGTGTTTTCAAAATAAAGATGAAAAAAAAAATAATGCAAATAACCGAAAAATGCAAAAGAGTTTGAACAAAGTTCTTACAATATTATGAACTTTCACCATAAAGGAATTTTGTATATCTATAGTCTTTATGCACAACGAAATTCTTCCTGAATCAAATTTTCAAAGGCACAGATTGGGCGTTTATTAAGTCCTCGAGTGTTTATAATAAATGCCGTTCACCCTTTTTATGAACACGAAATTCCTGCTACAGTATTACCTAACAGAAAAAACTACATTTCTGTAAAAGTGGTTCAGAGATCATTTTGATTTTTTCGGAGAAAACCACTTATAAACAAAAAATAGAAAATAAAAAATGGCAAAGCATTAATTGGAATTAAACCAGACATAAAACAAAAAAATCTTTTCAGCTAATTCAGTACTGTGTATTTGAAATAATTTACCCAAGAATAAAATTTAATTTAATAACTATACCATAATTTAGCTTACCGATTCCAATCCAGTTTCAGATGAATATTTTTGTTCTAAGTTGTCAAGTATAACTTTCTGTTTACACTCAAATTCTAACTTTGCTTCTTGAGGTTTCTGTTCTAGATTTACTTCCGCTTCCGCGTTTTTCATCACCAGCTTGTTTTCTAGTTCAATTCCTTTCTGTTCAAGTCTCTTTCCTGTCTCTTCCAGTGACGTTTTAATAACTAAACCTTCCTTCTCAAGCTTGCGTTTACATTCATCAGCTGTAGACTTTATTTCATCACCTGTTATCAACAATTCGTTTCTGATTTTCTTTCCTGTCTCTTTGAGATCCGATTGAATAGATAAACCTTTCCTGTCAATATCGTGTTGGCCTTCTGCACTTTTAGTTCGTAATTCATTTTTTGCATCGTCTATTGTCTGTTGAAGTTCAATTTCCTTTTCATTGATTGCAGTCATGGCAACACGACGGATTTCTGCCTCGTCAGTAGTTGATATAATGAAATCGTTCTGCTTTAGCTGTAAAATAAATACTATTTTGCTAATTCAGATTAAAGAGGGATTATAATTTGGGATAAGAAAATGACTGATATCAATTGGACAGATTTTTGTAGTCATTTAGCACAGCATTTTAGAATTACACTCCGAATAATGCAGCAAAATAACTATTAGCAGTATGATTCTACATTGTGGAACACGCAACGGCGACTGAAACAGTTTCACCTCGTTCCGGCTTGCATTCCCTGAACTTCAAGCTAAAACATTCCTCTGTTATCTGATAACGCTTCAGAACTGCTTTCTTTAATGCAGTACAGTCATTGAATTGGTCTGGAGGCATGTTTGTATACATGTCCAGGCCTTTTCCTGTCAGTTATGAACTGAGGCTCACAGCCCAGGTCTCTTCTTTCCATCCCTAGCTTCAGCACCCTTTATCAGCTTCTAAAGCTCCGGCCCCAGCTTTTATTTCGAGCGCCCCCAGCTCATGTTCTTTCAAAGCTAAGTCTTGCTCTTTCAAATCTCTCCTTTTTAAAGCGTTCCAACTCATACAATCTTTTATTCAGCCTGTTGTTCTTCATAATGCTATTACTAACTTTTCTTCGCTCTGTTCAAGCTCAAACAATCGTTTCTTCCCTGCTTCCTGAGCCTCAAACCTTCGTTGTTCATCGTCATGACACCGCCTTATCTCATCATGTCTCCGTCTCCGTCTCTCTTCTTCCCGTCTCAACATACGTTCCTCACGTTCAATATACGCCTTTTCTTTTCTGTCCACATGATCACTAAGCCCAGAAGCTGAAAAATCCATTCGTTCTCCCATCGCCGTTTATCGTAGTCCATCTGAAAGTATGTCTTATATAGCTCAGAGTATGTTCTTTCGCACCAACCTTTGGTACACCAACACAAACGTTATAACCACCACTAATCTCTGTACCTCCTTTGAAACTGATCCAGAACGAGCCACCAGATTGTCAGGATACGAGTTATGTGACACAGGGAAGTCATACGAGTCCTATTCCATAGATGTTCAGCCTATGTCTTAATAACTGAAGATGTAACTCAATATGTTTGCCCTGACTCCTGGATGCTCAGCGCATCTATGCTATCATACATATCATTCAACTACCATATATGTAAAACTACGATACCTTGGTTGTACATCGTCAATAACGCTGAACGTCTGTAAGCTGGAACACTCCTACAGCCTCAGTAGATTACCAAACTATATGCCTGTCTCAACTTTCCGATGCTCAGCCTATATATGCTATCGTTTATAGCATTTAACTATCATAAAGGTAAAACTTCTATGCGCTGGCTTTGTAACTCTAAACAGATAGTTACAATATTGCAAAGCTTCTTTACTGTATGAAGGTGAAATTTCTTCTTTAAAATAATTTATCCACCCTGAAAGCGTAGCTGCAATAGCTCTGTCATCAAGGTATTAGGATAAATTATTAGTTAACTCATCGACTGCCGGATACAGACCATCTGTCTACCTATTTACACCCTAGCAGAAGTGCGCTTTAATTGGTGCTATTTATAGAACTTGTAACTGATTGGTCCAAATTCGTACATAGTATTTTATAACAAACAAGTACTTGCTCAAACAAATAGTTGGTTCCCTTGGAATAATTAACCTCATAATGACCTAAATCCTATTATTAACAGCAATTCAGACAACTATAATTATATCAATGGTAGCAAGAAAAGGGAGTCGAAAACTATCTGTGCTTATGAACTTATCAATATCAACTATACAAATTATTTTGACAGGGATAACCATTTAATAAAGGGAGATAATTGAAAAAAGTAATACGGGTAGGTTTAGGGTTCTTACACGCGACATATCGTTGTGTCATACTAATCATTTGTGTCTTTTTTAATATAGCGTGACAATTATACTAACTTGAATTCAATAGAAAAATGTGACAAGACTATTTGTGTCATAATTTGTTAACGTGCCCTGCTGTCGGATATCCAGTCTTTTTATGGTTTGTTTCTTGGAAATTGCTTCTTTTGTGTGTGTAAAACACTATTTCAAGAAAAGTACATGAATCTTTACTTATTGTAACAGTGTGTATCATCTTAATAAGCATACACAATATCGTTCACATACTCGCTTTTGAATATTTGCTTAAATATATATATATATATCAAATAATGTTGGATAGGAAATTGAAATATTATTACCTCTAGCAAATTTCGGATCGCATCTTTAGATTCTTGTCTGTGTTTAATTTCCTTTTCATCTTCCAACAGTTCTATCATATCATCTATATAACTGTTAACCTCGGCGTCTTCTAGTTCCATAGTATTGGAATGGACTATTTCATTTCTAAACATGCGAACCTGTTTAAAATAAACACAACCAAAATATACTGAAACTAATGATGACAATAGTAAATGCAAACAACTATCTGCATGGCATGTATCTGGTCTAGCTGCTCTCATTGTATTCTTCAAACTGTACTACTTCGGCAAAATTCCCTCTAAACTCTATAAATATCTATGTTTTGAGTATTATATTTAAACTTCTGAAAAGCTTTAAGCGTATTTTCTAATGAAATAAACATAGGGTCTGACTACCATGGCCGGTAACTCGTCATATTATAAACTAACTGTAAATCGTTACAGAGAATCGTATATGCAATTAATCGTTTGTATCATTTGTAAGGGTATACTATAAGCCATGATAAATGATCTTGTATGTAGTGGTAGGTGTGCATAGACAAGTTTTGAATAATACACTCACACTCTATCCAATTAGCAACACTGAATCAATTTAATGTTAGGAAACAAGTAATTGAAACGATCATGTCCATATTTTTTTTGTCTTATGAGTCTGTCATAGAACTTTATAACTTTATAACTTACATCTCACAGTGTTAGGTGTTATTGTATTACAAAAAAAATATATATTCTATCAAACAACAAATATAAATAGATTCAATTTTTACCCTAGAAAAAACATCCGCACCAGTTATAACACACTTGATGTGTTGCTGAAAATCTATATTGTTAATCAGTATATGCAACAGACCAGGGCAGTCAAACTCAACAGCTCTTATCTTCTCATCATATCCCGGAGCATTTATGAAGCATTTTGCAACAGCCCATGGTTCATTGCACCACTGATGTGCGTCTGTGTTCCTCCAGTTTGGAGCTGGTGGGGTAGAAGCGTGAAGTTGAATTATTTCATCGTAGATGGCGCCACATACGCTGTTTGGACATGCAATTTTTCCGCGTGGATTTTGGCAGTTACAGAATCTTTGACCAAGAGGACACTGCCTAGTTTTGGTTTGAACATGATTAGGCTGCAGTGTGCGTACATCGCAAAGTCCACACGATACTGACGACAGACTGTGTTTCTGTTTTACCTTAACTAAGATTTCAATGTGCTGCTGGTTTACTAGATGGTCGCAGAATGGTTCCAAACATTCTTTAACGTATTTTAAACCGAGTCCTGCCTTCACCCAGTTCCTGTATTTTATGTTCTCAACATGCGCCTTGTGTTCCATGGTTGAGTTTCATCTTTAAGAAAGGAATTAGCACGTGAGCATTATACGAAATTCGAAAGTTTAATGGCATTCAGTACATATATATATATATTAAGGGGACGCATACTTTGAAATTAGAAAAAAGTGGGTGGGGTATTATAAAATTTACCTGCAAAAAAGTACAAGGTTTTGGTAAATGAAATGAATACTGTTTCAACTGTTATAAGTACACAAAGGATTGCTCACTAAAATAAAAATGAGAAAAACTGAAATAAGAAAGTTATTGTTGAATTACATAAGACTTCTTGTGTACATTCAAAGTCAACAATTAAGACTTTTTGGTGCGTAAATAATAGTGCTTCACTTTGTCCAAACATTTATCAATGTCCTACAGATTCTAATTTAAAGAAAGAATGTGAAATAAGTTCACTGTCTTGCTTTTCATTTCGCATATGTGAGCTAAAACTCATTATTTAGTTTGTTTACAAAGTAGTGCATAAGAAAAGATACGGTGGTCAAGGAATGCCACATTCTAAAACTATAAGAGTATATTCCCCTGAATACATTAAACATTTATCGTTACAGAAGTCTAGTGGCTTACAATAAAGGCCTAGAAATGTTGCCATTATTAATTTTTAACTTGGTATTCATGAACTACAATGCACTTAAATATCAAAACACATTCAACAAACTTTTGAAAATGTATTGTCTTAAAAATCCCTAAAATAAGGTATGAAATTTGGTTGAGAGGTCCAATCAATATGTATATGTGGAAAAGCAACATTCTAATCTTGTTCACAAAAGTTACTAATACACAGCTGGAATGTCAATGATCAAAACTGGACGAATATACAGTTATCCTCACTTTAATGTCATTTATAATTTGTCCTTGAATTCTCCACCATACTTTTCATAACTCTGTTTGCACGAGTTGCACGAGAATGCTGTCATTCACGTAAAAAACGGGGTCAAATAAGTTGTAAATGCAATATCATCTAAACGTAATTAATGGATTATGCAGTTCAAGATAAACTTTATCTCATAACGTAACGAACATGTATAATGTTGTAACAACAACTTTACTTACACTGATTTAAGTAGCAGTCGGTGTATAAGTGACTTTATTGATTCATTTTGTGTTTTGTTATTGTTGTCAAAAGTATAACGGAAGTGCCTCACAACTGAAGCGGAAACCAGTTTGATGCGCAAAGTAGTCCACTGTAAGTAATATTTTTTGACAAATGTCCACAGAAATTAATAATTTTCTCATATTAAAGACGAATATCTGAATAGGATTCATTATTTGATAAGAAATTATAATCATCGACATGTTTTTTTAAAAATCGTACACGTGCTGACACCTAAGTTGTCTCCCGTTGTTTAGGTTAAAGGTCAGTAATTCAAATCCTTCTTTGTTTCATATAAAAAACGACAACTTCAGGTCGTTTTTATGTGTCTTTAGAGAACATCACTTTTTCCTACACCTATTTTTTATGGAAGTTCTATCACAAATTAACGAAAAAATGAAAAGAAAATAGGGGGTTATGTAGTTCCTAGTGAAATGCCAGTCAGTTGTGGTCTGCTACCCTAAAAATGGTTTTTGCTCTCGTCCGCGCAATAAACACCTACTTCCGGTTTCGATCTGCAAAACTTGCCATGTGGGTTGTATGAACATGAAAACCGTCTTATTTCATGCAGAATGTATTCTAGTAGTGAAAAATGGTGATTAAAGCACTCGTTCTACACGAATTTGCGCAAAAAATGGAAAAATTTGGATCTATTTATTATGGACTTCTTTCGACTACACCACGGAAGCACATTTTCGACCGAATTACTGACCTTATTCCTATATTTATTAGAGGCATGAAGGGGGCAATTAGCCGGATATGCCTCCGTGGTCCACTCGAATGTAGTCCATATCAATATATAGTGCAATTTTCCCGCCTAGTAAAGGCCATTTTCATGCCAGATATAAGCTTTATTGATGCTTGATTGTAAAAAGGAATGTCCGCAGATGATTTTAAGCTACGTTATATGCTTCACAAGTTGATTGGAAGCTGTCTTGTAAAATGAAAGTGAAAGTAGGTATTTCCTGATGTCTACCTACGCAATATTAACGTTTTCATCACGTGTCTCAGTCACGTGACCATGGTTTCACTGCATTATGGTCAACCCCATATTTTTTGGGTATATTTTGATTGCCTAAAGACAGACCTTCAAGACAAGGGTAGTCTCGCAGGAAGTGAAAGGCTAGAAATCTTGATAAAAATATGTTATAAATTGTTAATTTTATATAGAAAATAGTAGCGGGAGCATTTAATACCTTCATACCTAGAGTTACCTTTCGTCAGGCGCAGTAATACATTTGCAGTGAATCGCCGAGAAGTCGTGGGAAAATTAAAAACCATGTAAACAAAGTAAAATTAACCACCTTTTCAAGATGAATTTCAAGTGATCGACATTATGCATTTAACCCGCCTGACCTGTGTAGCATCTTAGATATCTTTTCTAAGGTATTCATTGTGTAGAATGTCATGTTATGCCCTTGCAATGCTAATCCCACTCTGCCTTTTTTGTTTACATTTTTTATCAATGAGAAATATGGCGTCCATCCCGAGATTAACAGACGTGGCGTTAAATTTTTACATGTTTAAGCAAACCTGGTGTGTTAGAAAGAAAATCTCATCCCTTCAACATTATTTGGAACACTGTTATTGTAAAAAACCTGTATTTTCCTTATACAAAAGCTTAATATTTTGTGTTGAATGTACTTTCACAAAGACCTCTGTTTTCCTATTACATTCATAGTACCACATCCTTATCCACAAAATACTGAATATTACAGGTGTCCATCAGTATTATATCAGTTTAGGAATATGTTTTTTATTTTCCCACCATCGATTTCTTGAATATGCACCCCTTCCGCATTGCTGTATGAACTGTGAATGTAGCAATATGCGTCCCCTTAATTTGCAAATGTTGAAATAATATTTACTGCAACTATAACAAAATGCTACGATAATGTCGTATTCATTTATTAAACACAGGACATAATACTTTTTTGTTTGGAATAAAGTGTAACTGTTTCATTAGCGAAAGTTCGTAAATTTATGACGGAATGCTATGTGCATGGTAGAATAACTGGATCAACAGGAAAACAAACCCATTGCACAGATGGTAAGTTCAATTCTAGTAGACACAGTACTTACCTTAAACAAAAGAAAGGTAAGAGTAGATTTCTAGGAAGCACAAATCACGCCAAACTTAGCCCGAAAGCCTCATCAAAAAGTAGGTCAGCAACAAAAATGTGTTACATAAACAAATAGCAGACGAGTTACTTCAAAAATCCAGCAACAGGTACTTTAATCATAATTGAAATATAAAAAATGGTAAGGGGTAGATAAATGGGTTTGGGTGATGGGGAAAGTGAAAACAAGCTAAGATGAATGTTCAACAGGGATAGCCACGGTCCAAAACCGCGGTCTCACTACCCTGCCCACCATAAAAGCGCAAACACGTACCTTCACACGAACACACATAGCAATTAAACAGACGAACAGGAAAACAACACAGTGGGGCACCGCCCATAGAAAACCAGTGGTAAAAACATGATGGGCACCTAACATTACTCATAGTAAACGGAGAAGGGCGTAAACGCAGGGAGGCGATGGGGTTGGGCGAAAAGGAATGAACATCAACAAGAAACAAGACAATATATTTAACATAAAACACGAAACGGACAAAAAAAAACAAGTTGGAAATAGGGACACCGCCATAGAACCGGTAGTTACCTGTACACTGAAAACTTGGTGGTGGTGGTGTGTTTGTGTGTGTGTGTGTGGGGGGGGGGGGGGGGGGGGGTTAAACGCGTTTAGGGCATGTCAACCTCGCATTTACCATCGACAAGACGGTATGAATAAAATAACTGCCCTCAGAGTAAGGCTCAAACATCAGTAGCAAAATACCAGATTATATAAAATAAAACATAAAAAGGTTTAACCTAAGGTATGATAACAGCCGTTTACCAAACACCTTATCTGAAGTCTGAGCACTAAGAAGCTAACATTTAAGGGCTGTAAGACAAATTCCATTCCCTCCGTACATTTTTAATGTATTATAGAGTCTTACACTTTATTAGTCATCGCACCATCACACACGAAAGCGTAGCGACTAACTGTAGAGGGGTCAATCACCAAACATGCAATGTGCTTAACGATTTTCACATTGTATCCTCTTTTGATAAATGTTTTTACACACTTTACAAATAGTTGATTCAAAATAAGAATTATGTTTAATTTTCTAAAGTTTATAAACTACATCCTCATAGTATTCGTGGTGTGTGTCAAACCAAGTTTAAGAAGTGTTTTGGGATTGTGCTTTATTTCGTTAAAATTTCGGACAATCTGTAGTAAAATTCAGTGAAAACCTTCCGTAGTTTATGATATTTGCAACCTTTTTGATAATATCACATTTTTGGTAATACATGTATGTAGATTTCTATCATTAAAATCCTCTAACTTTGAATTCTTGATGAACCCAAAAAGATTAACATTCGAATTCTAATATACCTAAGGGCAATACATCTGCACATAGTCTTTAATTGTAGTAAGACAATAATTTAAAAGAAGAGAGAATATTTATTAAGGTTGAATCAGCAATTAATCGAGCTTTATCTGGGGTTTTGCTTAGTTTAGGGATCGAATAAAGCGTATGTGTCGTCTAGTTTGACATTAAGATAATTAATATTTTGATCTACATGACATTTTACAGTATTATTCTCATCTTGTGGCGATAACTCACAAGTTTTCCCATGTCTCCATTCATTTTGAAATACACCTGTGTAGCAAATGCATCATGTAATGATAACTTTATTAAAAGCTTTTTTTGCAGGTCCTGGAGTTAAAATGAAATTCGTATAAAAATGAAACTAAGATATAGCTTTCTTAAAATTTGTAGTGGGTATTCAGGTTTAGGAGGTAATAAGGAATGGTTTGATTCATAGAATTCCATGCGATATTTCATGATGATAAAAACTTTTTCCTTTCAGTAAGAGCGTTCGGGTCTGAATTTTCATTCTGGCATTTCTGACACCATCTAAAACATAGAAGTAAAAAAAAAAAGCTTGAAATGAATTTATGCAAACGCCCATGTTTACAGATGCACATCCAACCTTTAAATCATAAGTTGATTTCATTATATTTCGATTTGAATACTTCAGGGTTAGTCTCAGATATTTTAAAGGCAGTTTCAATATCAAAAAGAACCGGAATTGAATTCTTAAAGTGCGACCTGATAAAATATCAGATATTAATATTGAAAAAAAATGTAGGGGAGGGGAGGGGTGTGACCAGGGCGGTGGGGTGACCGGGTGTGGGTACTTCACATGTTGATAATAAATGTTCATGGAAAAACAATGAAAGAAGTTTAATGAAATTCTTCCAATTGGTTAGTTCGTTATGTACAAATATGTGGAATTTTAAACAATTAAAGGGCAATAACTCTGAAGTTACTAAAGAGATCCTGACGAAATTGATCTAAATTCAATTAAAGTATAAATATGTCACAAGTTTCCATATTAATTGTACCCTATATAGCTAACGCAAGAAACTACTAAGAACCGTAACTCTGGTGTTACTTGGGCAATCTGCCTGAAACTTGACAGGCGGCATTTCCCTATAGTGGTAAACATGTATATGAAATTTTATTTAAATATTCCAAACCACTTCCTAGATACGGCTCCGGGCGGACGGACGGAAAGACGGACGGACGCCGCCAAAACTATATCCCTCCGCCTTCGGCGGGGGATAGACAGACCCATTATGTTTTATCTTTTTTGACAAATGTATCACGAATAAAATTCAGTAACTGTTGTGCTACGCTGTTTGCGAAAACCACTTTGAAAATTTTTAGGCCTTAGCAACTAGACATGTTTAATTGTTGGTTTTATTCTCAGGCTAAAAGTTATGCATAAAATGATATGAAGTTAAGAAATATTATTTCACCTAGATTTATGGTGTTTCCAAGGACGCCGTGTTTACAAGGAATATATTTTAAGATCTATGCTACACAAACTTTTAAGCACTTAATTTGTATTTTTCACTAAGTCGATGACAATTACTCTGGTATGGTGGAGTGAAATAGCAGAACACCAGGTGCACACACAACTTCTAATGCAATAACAATCCTGTAATGTTTTATGACTCAATGACAAATGATTCGGAGATACATGGGACACAAACTTGTATGCTCTTGATGCATATTATTGACTAAATCAAGGGCCGTAAGTCTGACCTGCGACATAGAAATCCCAAATAAAACGCATGGTGCACATCCTCACATGCTGAATAATATTACTATTTTCATTCATGACCCTAGTTCAAAAAGATTTGAGATACATTCAAAAAAATTTCGTGCCCTTTTATGCATATCTTTTGGCTAAGTCAAGAGCCTTGACCCTGGACTAGTTAATGAGATCTCACTCAAAATCCAATGTCCACAATTTTATATGCTGAATTATACTCCTGTAACGTTTTACAATTCTAGGTCAAACACTTTGTGATATACAAGCGACACAACCTTCTAAGCCTTTTTTATGCATACGTTTGACTTAGACAAGGGAAATAACTCTTGTGTGGTTGTGTGAAACCTAAATTAAAACACCAGGTGCACAAATCATATGCTGAATGACAATCCTGTTAGGTTTGATGATTCTAAGTCAAATACTTTTTGAGATATGCTCAAGAAAAATTTGGTCGGACATACATATGGACAAGGGCAAATCTAAGTGCTCCCTCCTCCCTAAAATAGATAAAATAAAATTAAACTAGAAATGTGTCACAGACACGGATGCCCCCGCAACATGAGAAAGGTCACAGGCATGGTACTAAAAGAAGAATCATTGGCACTATTATTTACAACAAAAATATTGTAGGAAAACCAGAAAATTTAATAATCAGTATATGTGGTGAAAATTGGCTAAGTTCAACCAATGACTGTGACCTTGTATTTTGAGCTAGTGTAATGGTTTTGCGCACGACATATTGTCTATCCATGTTTATCATTTTTGTCAAATTACTTTGAAATCGGACCATACATGTCAAAGTTATGGACTGGACACGAAGACTACATTATCAGTATATATGTAGTGAAAATTGGCTAAGTTCAACCAAGGACTGTGACCTTGACTTTTGAGCTAGTATAATGGTTTTGCGCATGACATATTGTCTATCCATGCTTATCATTTGTGTCAAATTATTTTGAAATCGGACCATGCATGTTAAAGTTATGGCCCGGACACGACCACCACATTTCCCGAAAACACAAAAATTGGCTAAGTTCAACCAAGGACTGTGACCTTGACTTTTGAGCTAGTAAAATGGTATTGCGCCTGACATATTGTCTATCCATGCTTATTATTTGTGTGAAGTTATTCTGAAATCAGACCATGCATGTTCAAGTTATGGCCCGGATGCGAACACCTCCCTTTCCCGAACACACAAACACACACGTGTACACACGGACGGAGGTAACACTATATCCCCCTCCCCCATTTTATGGCGGGGGCATAAAAATGGGAGTCAAAATATGGTTTCACGCATGTGCAGGACTTACAGTTAGTAAATTAGATAGATCGAGATACTATGCCATGTAGATCTATTTCTTTTTTAGAACATTATGACATATCTTAGGAGCGAAAAGTGGAAACAAAGAATAATACGATTTCATAACGGCCTATACCTTTCAGATATAATGTCAAGGCTATATTGGTCCTACACCCACTTAATTTAATATCCCTATAATTTTATAATGGCCCAGAAGCCAGATTAAGTTATCATGCAAAAACTTTCACTTCATCCTACTATGCAAGCTTTGATGCTCTTTTTTTAAAGACCAATATAGATCTAATTCCAGTGAACCGGCGAAATTATTCAAAATGTCATTATGAGTTAATCATATATCCTTAGGAGGGCCGGTGTAATGCAGTATTTCGACCCCCATAGAATAATGACCCCCTCGGTCATTATTCTATAGAAAAAGTGACCCCCGGTCATAGTATTATGACCTCCAGATCATAGTACTATGACTCCCCCACATGAAGTAAACTGAACCTCACGAAGAATATTGACTCCCATAAAAATAACGACCCCCGGTCATTTGGTCAAATTTAGTGATAACTCATGTATCTAAGGCCTAATTGCTGCATTTTATGTCCCCACTCGGGGGAGGGGGCATATAGATTTGCCCTTGTCCGTCCGTCCGTCCTTCCGTTTGACCATTAGCCCCAGACACCATCACTTGACACAGAAATCAGAGAATTCCGCAACGGGAAAAGGGATTCTATTTCTAGACGCTGTATCTTGGCGTATACATTTTTTTCAGGAAAATAACAATTCACAATACGTTCACAAAACACACCATTATCAGTAATCCCTGCAAACTTCGGTATGAAGTAATTCTTCAGAAGAAAACTGCACAAGAAACTGCTAGCATAGAACTTAGTATTAATGGAAGTTGCAATACTTAGCAGTGGCAGTAAAATACGGTAGCGGCAACAATAGAAAGTGGTGGTAGTAGTAGTAGTAGTAGTAGTAGTAGTAGTAGTAGTAGTAGTAGTAGTGGCAGTGGTAGTGGCAGTTGCAGTAGCAGCAGCTGCAGCAGCAGCAACAGCAGAGGAATAAGTGACAGCAACAACAGCAGCAGGAGAAGAAGAGGTAGATGTACAAGACGTATTAGTGGAAGCAGGTATAGTAGTATCAGTAGTAGCAGTTGTAGTAGTAGTAGAAGAAGTAGTAGTAGTAGTAGAAGAAGAAGAAGTACATGTAGTAATAGCAATAGAAGTAGCGGCACCAGTAGTAGTAGTACAATCAAAATGTTAAATATTGGCAATGGAGGGTATTAGAGTTGTAGATCTAGTAAAATTGTCCGTTAGGTTTGGTGGGGATCACTTTTTAATAGATATTATCGTCGAAAGTCTTTTTAGGAGCCGGTGTTTTACATGGAAAGAGTAACTTTTTTAAATAGAATAATGTCCGGGAATCGATATTGTATGAGAGTTCGAATGTAGTAATTTCGGCAGTGAGTATTTTACATGGAAGGAGTCACTTTTTCTATAGAATAATAACCGGGGCGTTATTCTATGAGATTCGAAGGGAGTCATCTTTAGGGAGTCAGTATTTTACTTGGAGGGGTCAGTTTTTCTATAGAATAATGACCGGGGGTCGTTATTCTATAGTTTTCAAAGGGAGTCAGTTTTTTATAAGGGGAGTCAATATTTTACAGGAAAGGAGTCACATTTTCTATAGAGTAATGACCGGGGGGTCTTTATTCTATGGGGGTCGAAATACTTCATTACACCGGCACATTTCCATATACTCTCGCCAGGCATACGTATGTTTTTGACAACACAGATCATAACGTCAGATGACCTACAACTTCTCCCGAAAGTAATGAAAATGAAAGTACATAGACTAACTTGAAAATGAAAGTCGCATTTGCATTGGTCTATAGCCAGGACTCAAGCGCCGGGGCCACCACGTATAAACGTATGCGCGTGGACTTATTTTTATTTATTTATTTTATTATTATTTTTTATTGGTAATGGGGTGCAATTTTAAACACTTTCTTTTGAAAATACCTAGGCTTTAGCACGACATGTAAGCTTTTCATCTACGAAAAAGTATTTGCACTCGGAAAAAAACATAAATCCCACAGGGGTCGGTAACGGAGCAAGGGTATATGGAGATTTTTGGAACTTTGTCAAATTGTTCGATAGGTCCTTTTTCATGTCTAAAAGTGTCAGTATATGCATTAGATGTAAGATATTTAGAGTTGCAGATCTAGACATTTCAGAAATATTTTGAAAATGAATTTCGTGTTATAAATGTTGAATCTTGGGAAGCGTGAAAGGGCCATCAGAAGCTAATGCGTTATATACGCTTCGGCTACGGAAAGGATATGGCTGGACGATAGAATGTTTTAAACATGATGAAATGAGGAACTTTTCAAAATAAATCAATAACACTTGCACCATCAGTGATATTTCATGATAGATAAATCAAACGTTGAGGAATGAATGACGACGGAAAAACAACTTCACGTATCTTACTACTTCCTCTTAAAATAAAAAAGGGTTATCCTTATTATTGCCTTTACGTTGTAATATTAGGTTACTGACTAATAAAAAAAAAGTTCGCAAAGTGTCGCGTTCTACCTTAAGTGAGTCGAAGAAAATATGAAATTCGAGGCTCTAGCCGAGACTTATTTTTTTCGATGACGACCTTAATAAATTGAAATTTATATGTTCTATTTATCCAAACTTCTGTCCTAAAATAATTTGAATTAAAATTCAAAATTTATACTCTACCACCACAAGATCTGTGTCTGCCTTGCATAAAAAATAATTAATGATACGCCCTCCAGATTACACACATACTGCATTGATATAGGTTTTAAAACTCCCAAATATGTTAAAATAAAAGCGGAAAAAACAACTTGGCTAACCTTGTGTTTTGTACCCCATCTCTCTTTTCTGCTAAAGATAAATGAATAATTTTAATTTTCTGCCAAGTAAGTTTTATCCGAAGTTCAGTTGCAAGTCGGATACCCATTTTCACCAAGTGAACGTTAGACGTGTCTTAAATTTACACACGCCTTAACGCCGCTTGACAGAAAAAAAACAGGCAAACCCTTTCCTCGATGGATGATTTTATTCAAAAACATTCCATTCCAGAAGCAATATATTCATTGATTTAAGTGCAGAAAGCTAAAATCCTGAACAAAAGGTCACAACACACTAAATCGCTGTTCTACTTTATTCTATATAAAATTGACATACATTTGTACTTCCAATGGCCGCAGCACACATCAGGTCCAATTTTAAATGACTGTACTTTACATTTTCTTGAAGAATATTGTCTGTGCTGAATAAAAATCAAAAGAAAAGTGGGGTCATGCTTGATGCAAGAAAAATATTTTCAGTCAAACACACGAACTGCAAAATCAGCTAAACAAAAGGACCCTAGGTCGCTCACCAGAGTAACACACAATAACAGTGTAAACATGTTTGACCTAATGACCCAGTTTTTGACATCATTTGACCTAGTTTCAACTTCATCCGAGTTTTCAAGGAGATTAATATTCTGACCAAGTTTCATGAAAACTGGAACAAAAAATGTCACCTCTAGCGTGTAAACAAGATTTTTCTTCGATTTGGCCTAGTGCCCTAGTGTTTAATCTAACCGTACCCAATTTTTTACCCGTCCCAAATTGCATGGAGACAAATTAATTTTTATTAAGATTGGGCCAAAAATGTGACCAGAGTGTACACAAGCATTTTCTTTGATTTGACCAAGTGCCCTAGTTTTTGACCCAACATGACCCGGATAAGAACCCGTCCAGGATTTCATGAAAACATCATTTGACCCAGTTTCAACTTCATCCGAATTTTCAAGGAGATTAACATTCTGACCAAATTTCATGAAAACTGGAACAAAAAATGTCACCTCTAGCGTGTAAACAAGATTTTTCTTCGATTTGGCCTAGTGACCTAGTTTTTAACCTAACCGTACCTATTTTTTTACCCGTCCCAAATTTCATGGAGACAAATTAATTTTTTTTAAGACTGGGCCAAAAATGTGACCAGAGTGTAAACAAGCATCTTCTTTGATTTGACCAAGTGCCCTAGTTTTTGACCCAACATGACCCGGATAAGAACGCGTCCAGGATTTTATGAAAACAAACATTTTGACAAAGTTTCGTGAAGATTGGAGCAAAAAAGTGGCCTCTAGAATGTAAACAAGCTTTTCCTTTGATTTTACCAAGTGACCTAGTTTTTGACCCTACATGACCCAAATTCAAAATCATACAAGACTTCAGGATACAAAACATTCAGTTTTATGAAGATTGAATCAAAAACGTTGCCCCTAGAGTGTACACAAGCTTTTTTCCTTGATTTAATCTGGTGACCTAGGTTTTAAACCCACGTTACCCAAATAAAAACTCATATGAAATTTCATGAAGACGAGCATTCTAACTAAGTTTCATGCACATCAGATGACAAATGCAGCCCATATTGCATGCACAAAGTTTTTCTTTGATTTGACCGGGTGACCTATTGTTTTGAAACCAGATGACCCATATTCAAATTTTACCTAGATTTAATCAGGACAAACATTCTGATCAATTCTTATGAGTTTCAAACTTAAACTGTGGTCTGTAGAGTGTAAACAAGATTTTCCTTTGATCTTGCCTAGTGACATAGTTTTTGACCCACATGACCCAGATTCAAGCTTGGGATAAAGATCATCAAGATAAACATTCAGACCACGTTTCATAAAGATAGGGTCATAACTGTTGCCTCTATAGTGTTAAAAAAGCTTTTCCTTTAATTTGACCGGGCGACTTAGTTTTTGACTCTATACGACCCAGATTCATAATTGATCTAGAGGTCATCAAGACAAACATGCTGACTAATTCTCATGAGTTTCAAACTTAGAATGTGATCTCTAGAGTGTTGACAAAATTTTCCTTTGGTCTAGCCTAGTGACCTAGTTTTTGAACCCACATGACCCAGATTCGAACTTGGCCTAGAGATTATCAAGATAAACATTCTGACCAAGTTTCATGAAGATAGGATCATAAATGAGTCCTCTGGAGTGTTAACAAGCATTTCCTTTGATTTTCCGGGTGACCTAGTTTTTGACCCCACATGACCCTGATTCAAACTTAGCCTAAAGATCATCAAGATATACTTTCTGACGAAGTTTCTTGAAGAAATGGTCATAAATGTTGCCTCTAGAGTGTTAACAAGATTTTCCTTTGATCTGGCCTATTGAACTAGTTTTTACCCCACATGACCCAGTTTCGATCATCACGACAAACATTCTTACTAAGTTTCATAAAGATATGGTTACAATTATCGTCTCTGAAGTGTTAACAAGGCTGATGTTGACGCATCACGACGGACGCCGGACAATGACCGGTCACAATAGCTTATCTTGAGCACTTCGGGCTCTGATGAGCTAAAAATGAGACCCAAAAGTGTAGCGGTGGTATATGATCTAAGTTTCCATGAAAAATTCTGTTATTTTGTTATTTCATTATGAAAATGCTACCAACAGGTCAAGCATAGATCTGTCATGTGATTTTAGCAAAAATGCAAAGAAAATAAGGAAAATAGCTCTAAGGGGCAACCAATTTGAGGACTATTTGTATCCGCCATTATTCGATACCATTTTTTCCGCGCCATTTAGGGGACAAGGGACAGTAAATTTGAAAATTCCACAAATATGCGCTGATACCAGTGTGAGAAAGAAATCATAAAAATTTCAGGAAAGTTTTGAGCGGATGTATTGCATATACTTAGCATTTCATCATGTGTCATTGTCAGCCTGTCGATTCCGTTGTTTCTGTTATAAAAACGAGTAAAATGCCGGTCACAGGACACTAAATTTTCAGGCAAAAACGGCCCAAAATGCACACCTTGCGCGACCTCTACCGTTTATCTGCAAATGACTGAACTAAAACACAAATATATATTTTAAAGCATGTAACCAGACGAAAACAAATGATGGAAAGAAAAGTGGCTCATAACCATTTGCTTTTTTCGCAAATTTGAGCTGAATCTGAATGGATGGATGACCGTTTCCATTTCGTCTGAAATCCGTTACTTCAGGTAAGATTTTTGACCCAACCGTTTACACGGAGCTAGGAAAATCGATACAAGCATATATTTATCTTACACAATAATTATTCGTACGCAGGAATCCTTAGTTCTATAAACATCATAAATAACCAGTTGAATCTAAATGCCTTTTAAGTACACCAGAACCGTACGGGCCAGATACGTAACTAGCCCCTGCCACTTAAGTGTCTGTCGGCTACTCAGTATATACCAATAAGAGAATTGTTCTTTGCTTCATAAAAAAATCAGCTAATCCAGATCAATTTTGATACAGATTTTCACTCCGTAGACCTATTTTCCACAAGATATCCATACATTTGCTTCAAGAAAACGAAAACAAAAAGGGGTGTTGAATAGTATGCAGTGAAATGCAAATCAATTGAAGTTAGGTACCTTCATACTGCCACACTTCTGAAAGCGGTCCGCAGAATAATCATCCTTCTATCGTTTTCAAGTAAACAACTAAAAAACATGCGAATATAAGCATGAAAAGTGTCTTTTTTATGTAAAATTCATTTCACCAATAAAATGGTGCCCATTTGGCCCCCGGTTTACGCGCAAATGCGCGAAAAATGAAAAAAAAATAGAATTTATTTATTAGGGACTTCATTCGGCTACACCACCACGGAAGCACATTCGTGACCTAATTACTGCTATATAACATGTATGCCAAAACGCTGCGTTTCCGTTATAAAAACGTTTTGTGGTAATTGCAATATGGTATGCAAAAAACCGTATGGCCTTTCCGAAGGCTTACATTTAAATTTTTGATGTCACCTACTCAGGATGAAAGAACTATCCAAGAGCTATCGAAAAACTGCAGGAAATGTACATGTTGACAGTTACTTTTGGGCCTTCTTTTCTCTTTGAACTCGGTTACCAATAATCCGGCAGTAATTTTTGTTTATTTTTCATGAAAATGCTCTAATGGAAAAAAAAACATGCATATTTCTCATACAAAATGCATCATTCAATATACTTTTAGCCAGTAATCATAGAGTTCTACTGTATGAAATAAGATAGTTTTCAAACATATCCCACGTATTTTACACAAATGGGAGATCACTTTACATGGTAAATATTCCCCGCCGATTACCATACATACATTTTCAACCAATCAGAAGCCTTGTGAGTTGTGTCCATTTGACCTATACATTAGTTACATGGTCTCACGTACCTAATAAAAACGCGTTTATAAAAATAATTGCATATATATGCAGGCTTGTTGCAGTACTAGGGATATAGTACTGAAGTACCAGTACTTGCACATTTATGCAGTACCAGTACCAGTACCAGTACTAAATTTTGTCTGAGTACTGCAGTACCAGTACTTTTATTTTACGAGTAATGCAGTACCAGTACCAGTACTTTCTTGAGGTCAATTGTTATGGGTACTTGCAATAAACTGACTCATCATAAAACATTACATTTTCTCAGCTATTTTATTTCTAACTTAAATCTAGTGCATATTACATTAGTGCGAGAATATCATTTATGGATTTGTTTAACCTTGAACACAGCACTTTATGAATAGTTATTCAGGTTTAAAGTTTCAACACACTTGTTAACTTTTTATGCATTTTTAGCTTCTGAATTGCATTTGATCATTATAAGGTTATGAAATGTCTCGTCATTCATCCGGCACCTATCTGGCCGAAATATCTTGCCAGCTTTGTTGGTACATGTCATCATATACTCCTCCCTGTGCTTGCACTGTAATATTGAAAAGCAAACATGATTGACAAACTTCATTGAAGACAAAGGCTTGTGTGTTTGTTTGTTTTGGGTGGCAGCATTCTTATGCAAAGATAACAATACAATTAATTACCACACTTATGTGCATAATAGATATCTGTAAATACAACTCAAATGATATGCATCCATTGTTCTTATTAACACCTTTTTCTATTGTATATTGTATTGTTTTGTCACAGTGTCAGACAATGTCTAAGGGATGTTAACATAAAGTTATGACATTTCATTGATATTTTTTTATTGCCAGTGCTAATATTAAATATTTCAAATCATTCAATATGTAAAATCTACTACTTACTTTCAAATGCTTGATGAAGTTAGAAGACACCTTCAATGATCCAGATATTTCAGAAGGGCAATGCAAGCATTTTGCTTTGAACGTGCCCTCTGTGTTTTCCGGTAGTTTGAAAAATTTGTTCCAGCTCATTTTCAAATTCAGAAAAAAAAAAACATCCACATATCCAGAGAGACCAGCAATGACTGTTTCATACAAAAAATAAGTTACTTTACTCTTAATACTTTACTATTTATACTGAAAACTAAGCGAACTGACCATTTCATTGTTATTGATGACAGCTCAGATCAGTGCAGCATTGCTATTATATTGCTATTATACATTCAACAGCAAAACAGGTTTATCCCATAATTGCTGTTCTGTGATATATGCTTCAGTCATGTCAATAAATACGATTGCTTAAAGGCATAACATCTAAATTATATTAAAGGCAGCATGTATTAGATGCTAAGTTATAAAGGCACCATTTTATAAAAATAGTACAATTTTTTGAAAATCAAAACAACAAAGAAAAAAAACAAAAAACAAACAAACAAAGTACTGGTTGAGTACTGCAGTACCAGTACCACTTTTTTGAGACAGTAATGCAGTATCAGTAACAGTAGTCGCCAAATTTTGACCAAGTAATTCAGTAGCAGTACCAGTAGTTGCTAAAATGGCTTCAGTAGTACTGCAGTAGCAGTACTACTGGTACTGCAACAAGCCTGTATATATGTCTTTTAGTTATTCTCAAAAACAAGATAGCGTCGTTTTAAAAAACAAAATCAAAAAAGTAGTCAGGCAAGCTTTATCAAGTCACAGACTCGAGAAAGCAAAATTTATCATACCCCTTGATGTTTGCCATTATTTTGCATGAAGGTGGGAAAAAAGCTAATAATTTACGATTTTTTAACGATTTTGATATACACAGCCATCAAGCTGATTTCACATGATGACTGTTGTTACCCATATAATGGTCTTGCGCATTTTCGTGTAGTCGTTTCGCCAATGCAACAGTCGCATAACACTGAATAACTCAAATCTTTTTTCTTCATTTTTGACCCAGAATATTTCATCTTGTTTTTTTCTCTCTAAAAGTTTAAGAGACTCAAAGAATGATACAAAAAATTTTGCTATACGTTGGTCTTTATGAAAGACTTGTTTCTATGCCCTGTTTGACATTACATGTTGTAAATAATTTTCAATATGTGGTAAAGTTTAGACGTCCCTATATATAGAAATGCCCTTTTAAAGAAGGAATTTTCCACACAATAGATATGTAGCGCTGGTTAGAATACACGACTATACACATAAAGAACATTTAGTTTGAAGGTCAGTAATTGTGCAGTCGCACATACTAAATAGTTAAAAAGATGTATTGTATAAGATATAATAATTTATACAAAACTGTCAGTTACATAGTGTTATTATCTTCCGTGTTGATACAATGTTGATACAGTGCTTTTAAATTATTTATTCATTCTTGTTGTATTTTGATATACAAATACAATTATCTGTATTTCACTCAGGTCAAGGTATTGACAACTTAAGGCAAAATATTATCAATAAATTTCAAGGCTCATAGTATTTAAACAAAACTTGATATAGCTGTTAAGTTAAATTGTGGACTAAATATTTGTAAGGGTTTATTCATAGGAGTATTTAATGTCCGGAGTCTTTAGCATGTTGCAGTCATAAATTTTAAACCTTTATGAGCCCAGAGTTGTAATATAAAGATAAGAAAGGCAAGAGAAACAAGGAGCTGCGTTCAATAAACGCTTGATGCCCCCGGTGGCATCCTTGTCGATACAAAGCAACCTAAGTCCAAAATGAGGTGAGGTCAAGGTCAAACTGAGGTCAGGTGATGTTTGAAGATGAGGAATGGTCACAGGGTACATCTGTATTAGTATCAATTCATTCTTGTAAGCGCTGTTAATGCTAGACAAAATGGTCCCACTTGGTTAACCAAGAGATGGCCCATATAAAGCAACCTAAGTCCAAAAAGAGGTCAAGGTCAAGGTCAAACTGAGGTCAGGTGATGTTTGAAGATGAGGACTGGTCACAGGTTACATCTGCATTAGTATCAAGTCATTCTAGTAAGGGGTATTGATGCTAGACGAAACGGTCCCATTTGGTTAACCTCGTACGGACGGATGAACGGACGGACGGACGGACAGGGCGATCACTATATGCCTCTCGCATCAGTAGATGCCGGGGGCATAAAACATCACTTCGCCCAGTAAACTGTATTATGACTGTATATTGTCGTTTTTTATTTTTATTTTTGCTTGAAAAGAAAATAGCGTTTATTTCTAGTAAACGAGTGTTTCTTGTTAAACAAGACATCATTCTCTTACAGAAGTATGCAGCTAAAATATTGCTTCATTTAAATACAGTTTTTACATCTGGAACATATTCTTTATTTGATGTTTGTTCTATGTCAGCATACCATGTTTGTATGAAAATATTTCTTCCCATTTGATAACATGATTTAACTAACCACTTGGGATTTGAAAAACTTTGACTATACTATATTCCTTAGTATCCTGAAATACAAAGTATATATTTGATATTCTCCATTTGAACTTAGTTTCATTAGAAGTATGTAGTTCATAGGTCAACTGATAAACATTATAAGATACTTTTATTGCCCTATAGCACCATGATGTTCTGCAGGTTTTGTTCAACAGGCAACAGTTCTATGTTTTATATCTACATATCCTGCAGTGATTCACGATATCTCATATAATAGGGTGTTGACAATCCTAATGAAACTCTTCCTTCTACATCATTATTGCAAAACCATTCACTTCCATATAAAAGTATTGGCTTTATCAGAAAGATACTGAATAAAAATGGGGACAAGTTTCTTCTTGACAAACGACATTTTAGCAACTGAAAAGTGGAGAACCTCAGTCATGTGTCACAAGGTTCAGCTTTATATTCTTTATAGTTTGTTTCTGAAATTTCTGCCAAAGCCTTACTTTCCAAACGGAGTCAAATGCCTCTTTAAAATCAACAAAGCAACAAGACTTTTTTTATCCGAATTAACAAGGTCAATGAGGCTATTAAGGATAAACAAATTGTCATTTGTCAAATTATTCTTTCTAAAAAAGATAATAGGTAGGGTAGATTTCTCGGAAGCACAGAGCACCAAAAACACAGCCCCAGAGCCAAACATTTATATAGTAGGCCCACAACAAAGAAGCTATAATGGAAAAATATTTCAGACGGGTAGCTTCAAACATCATCAAGTACATATTAATTTATGCTAAATATTGATGGAGGGGAAGGAAATGGTAAAGAGCGGAATGGAGCCGGGTGTGTGTGTGTGTGTGTGGGGGGGGGGGGGGGGGGGAAGAATCCGAAGGGGGAAAGTTGAACAAGGACGAATATCAAGGGAATGCCATGTTCTTTAAAAACAGTTGCACTACAACGTAAACCACAAAAACGCAGACACTCATGTACCAAAGATAAACACACAACTACAATCAACTGAATAACATAGAAAAACGAACAAGCAATACATAAGAAAACAGTAGGACACCGTTATAGACTCAAAAGCATACAAACGCACCCACACAAGTAGGAAAAAAACAATCAAGTACCGTCTAGGGATTCGGCTGCCAAAACAAAGGGGAGCCACTTAAAACTTAGTAACAGTAAAGGGGGAGGGGGGTGCAAAAAGTAGCGTAAGTGCAAGGGAGAGAGCAATCGGGGGGAGTGGGCGGAGGAAAAACGCTTACAACAAACAAAAAAAACATACGCAACAGACAATAAAAGACAGACAAAACAACCAGTTGAAAATAGGGGCACCGCCTTGGAACGGTCAGTAACCTAAATAAGGGAAACTGGGGGTTTAAACGCGTTTAGGGCATACCAACCTCGCACTTACCCTATTTTCAACAAGTTAAACAACACAATGTAAATAAAATCTCCGCTGAGAAAGGCTCTAACATTAGTGCAAAAGTAAAAGATAAATAAAGAAAAACATAAAATTAAGGTAAATTTAAGGTACAGTTACACCAATGTACTCAACAACTTGTCTGAAGTCAGAGCAACAAGAGCCCAACTTTTAAGGGCACGACTAAGATAACTGTAAGACAAAAATCAACTCCCTCCGTCCGTTGTATGTAGGATTTAGGATAAAAGTATCATGGACTCCTACACTTTATTAATCATCGCACCATTAAATAGGAAAGCGTAGCAATTAACTGTAGAGGGGTCAATCACTAAACATATGCACTGTGCTTCACGATTTTCGCATCGTTTTGATAAACTTTTTAACCAATTTTACAAAAATTTGATTAAAAGAAGGGGTATGTTTAATTTTCCGAATTTTATAAACTACATCTCCATAGTATTCCGGGTGTGTAAGTCCAAGTTTTAAAAGTGTTTAAGGGTCGTATTGTATTTTTGTAACAGTTCAGACGATCTGTAGTAAAATTTACTAAAAGTTTTCCGTAGCTTATGATAACGGTAACCCTGCTGTAACAATTTCTTGGTGATATAAAGATTTCTGTCATCAAAATCATCTATCTTTGAGCAAGCTCTTCCAAAACGAACAAGGCAGTCTGAAAGACAGCTAAATCCCCCGCCACTGGTATGGATAGTGAAAGGGTAAACCTTTGACCTTGAGCTGTGACCCTGACCTTGAACTGACATGGCTGACCCATGAATTCTGCACATCGTCTATATGAGGTGATCATTTGACCCAAGTTTCATGAAAATCTTAAAAGGGGTTTAGGAGATACAGAGCTCAAACCTTTGACCTTGAGTTGTGACTTTGACCTTGAGTTGACATGGCTGACTCATGAGTACTTGATGAGGTGATCATTTGACCCAAGTCTAATGTAAATCCTTCAAGGGGTTTAGGAGATACAGAATGAACACAAAATGGAAGGCTCAAACCTCTGACTCTAAGCTGTGACCTTGACCTTGAGCCGGCATGGCTGACTCATCAATTCTGAACATCGTCTTGATGAGGTGATCATTTGACCCAAGTTTGGTTTATAAATTCTATGAAAAATATTAAATCCTGCTTGTATTCATTTCAATAGACCTGGTTTTGTTCGGCATATGAATTTAGTCCCTTGTTCAGGATATAAGTAAACAACTTGCCTAAACAGCTTAACAATATTAGGCGGTAGTTTTTGGGTAAATTTGGATATCTCTTGTCTAAAAATATTGCAACTTTACGTAAATGATATAAAACGATGAGCTCAACTGAGACTTCACAAGACTATTATTAATCAAGAGGTTTTTTTTCACGAGTTTGAGGCTTTAGTTCTCTGTGACTTGGCGACTAATCGTCTAAACATTGCGTGACTTCACAATATATTGTTAACATGATGCGCGGAGGAAGTGTTATTTTAGCTCGTAAAATAGGAGTGGAAAACCACAGGTCGCCCAACACGACACTGGTTAAACATGCATAGTAATTGTATTTCTGTAAAAGGTACTTTTGCAATTTATTTAATTTCCCTTCCATCCGATTTTTTATTTTGTAATAATGTAAAAAATGATAAAATGCTATGGTTGCAAATTTGTATCAAATAAAATCTAATGTAGGACTAGTATATATAATAGCAAAAAATTAAATCCTAATGTCCCGGTATGGCATTGACACAAAGACATACGACAGGCAAGTATTTGACAAACAATTTACAGAAGAATATGTTCTTTCTTTATAATTGGTGATTTAGTTTTTTCAATGGTCTAATAGCCTTGACTTTTTGCAAGGGAAATCACATAGAAAGTCAATTACATTTATCCCGTTTGACGTTGTTGGAGTGAAATAAAGCCATCATACACTAAGGTTAAGTATAGGAGACGTTGGTCCAATTCACTTGGTCTGTAATCAGTGATGAAAGAAGATTTTTTATGTTTCAGGTGGAAAAGCTTGCATTTGATAAAAAGAATATTACATTTCTGTCTTTCCACATTGAACTTATTAAATGTAATATCATCTATCTATTATATTGCAGAAAAAAATCAAGATTTCCGTGTTGTACTTGGTTTTGAATGCATATTTATCAATAATCACGCTATACTTTTAGACTTTGTTTTATGATTCAAATTTGTTTGTACAATGCCTATCCAATACTAATCAAAATTCCTTGCGTAAAAATCTGAAAATGACTTTTAGGGGTTTGCTATAAGCTATGTTTTGTGTTCTTAATCAGATTTGAATTTTTCCCCATCATCCTCTGATTTGTGTGGAGATGTTGTCAGTTACTCCGGAAAACTTATTGTTTAAATACATCAAAGAGTATCGCTTAAATTCGAACAAAAATATTACTTTGTACAGTGATATAAAACTGATAATGTCCAAAAGCATAAAATGTTAATATCAATCTGACACCAATTAACAGTTACTTATTGGGCAAAATTAAGGACATTTGTTAAGAAAACAAATGAGGAATGTACTTTCTCAAATACCCGCCAATCTCTACTCTTTACAGCGTCTTAAAAAGTAGGCTAAATTTCTTTCAGTGTTATAGAAATACTAGTATATCCTAAATGGGAAAATGGGCTATTTCCTAAAATACAGGTTTAATAATGACCTCAGAGGAAGCTTTTGGTGTTTGTTAATTTTGGGACCGCATTATTTGTCACTAATATTTCTGTTAGTGGTCACGTTTCACGAACCATTCTAATTATAATGAGTAGGTCGGTTTTAATTTTCAAGTAATTCCCAGGACCTGTTCAACGTTAAATGTTTAAAGCTAGTCGCTCACAGTTTGGGTGAGATTCTTCAACATGTTCATTTCCACAAAGTTTTGCATAGAATGTCTATATGACATTCTACAAGAGCTGCCCGTAAGACAGCGCGCTCCACTATTCGGTGATTTGATAGTAAAATGAATATATGTCTCAATAAGAGACCTCTACTTTAAAAGGAAGATACACCAAGGGGTCCACAAAGAACACAAATTAGAGTTATTTGGACAGTTACCATAAAAGCAGATGTTGATGGTAAAGACATATTTTTAGTTTCAAGTCATTATCCTATATAGTACCAAAGTTATGTCCAGAAAACAAAGTTTGTCAAAAAATTGAAGTATGAAAGAGGCATAATTTGGTCAAAAATACAATTAGAGGTACGGGATTGTTACCAGACATGCAGATGATGATGATAAAAATACATTTTATTTTCAAGTTTCAACCCTTTTTCTTATGTTGCACTAAATTTATATCCAGAAAGCGAAGATTGTCAAAACACTTTAAGTATGAAAGATGCATAATTCTGTCAAAAATACAATTAGAGTTATGGGGAATAAAACCACACATGCAGATGGTAATTATAAAGAAATGCTTTTAAATTCAAGTTACCAAAGATATTTCTATAAACGAAGCTTTCAAAAAAATTTAACATGAAAAAAATTCCAAGTATAACAACTTTGTGACCTTGACCTTGGGTATAATGGGCCCAGCCCCTGCATATACTCTGTATGCTGGACAATGTTTATGTGAACTTACAGTAAGATATAATCAATAGAAACAAATATATGTCAGAAAAACAAAGATTGCCGAAAAACTTTAACCTTAAAAATAACCTAAGTACAACACATTGGTGACCTTGACCTTTGGTATAATGGGCCCAGCCCCTGTACATACTTTGTTTGTATGCTGGACTGTATAAATGTAAACTTACAGTAAGATATAAGCAACAGTAACAAAGATATGACAGAAAAACAAAGGTTGCCGAAAAATTTTAATCTTAAAAATAGCCCAAGTATAACACCGTGGTGACCTTGACCTTGGATATAATAGGCACAGCCCCTGCACTTACTTTATATGCTAGCCAATGTTTATATTAACTTAAAGTAACATATAAGCAACAGTAACAAAGATATCACAGAAAAACAAAGGTTGCCGAAAAACTTTAACCTTAAAAATAACCTAAGTATAACACCTTGGTGACCTTGACCTTATGTATAATAGGCCCAGCCCCTGCATATATATTTGTTTGTATGCTTGACAATGTTTATGTGAAGTTACAGTATGATATAAGCTATAGTAACAAAGATATGACATAAAACAAAGGTTACCGAAAAACTTAAACCAAGAAAGGTCACGCCGACGCCGGGGCAAGTAGAACAGCCCGACTTTTTTTACGAATAGTGGAGCTGAAAATGATAAAGTGGGTGAGAATAAATGTTAGATATGAAAGAAGAAAATTCTCTGCCTAATTTTAAAAGCGTTGCAACGGTTTACTGTATTCAGCACAATATATTTGGTTAATTGTAATAATATCTCGCAAAAATCTTATGTCAATAAGTTTTTACCACCAGTTACTTTCAGAGTACTCACTTTTTTATGGATTTCTGAGAGAAATCATTTTTCCTCACAAATGTGTGGTTAGTCCATTTAAAATTTGTTTCACAAAATCAGTTTCTGAACAAATTTCGAGGTATCATTTTATAAATCTATAATTAAAACAGAATTTGGTAACTGAGCAACCGATAATCTAGAACTTACCGATACTTGATAACATACTCTTAGCTTGCACATGAACAGGGCAGTCTGAAAGACATTTATATCCCCCGCCGCTGTTATGGAGAGTGAAAGGGTTGGTGGTATTGGGTGGAAGCATTGAGTTCTGCACATCGTCTTGATAAGGGGAATATTACAGCCAAGTCATATTGAAATATGGAGATACAGAGTGGACACACAATGGAAGGCTCAAACCTTTGACATTCAGTTGCGACCTTGACCTTGAGCCAACATGGCTGACTCATCGACTTGATGAGGTGATCATTTGACCCATGTTTCATGAAAATCCTTCAAGGGGTTTAGGAAATGGAAGGCTCAAACCTTTGATCTCGTGTTGTGACTGACCTTTGACATGGCCGGTTCATGATTTCTGCACATCCTCTTGATAAAGTGATAATTTGACCTAAGTTTCATGAAAATCCGTCAAGGGGTTTAAGTTACGTGGAGCGGACACTATTGTTACGAACAGACGGCCGTTTCAAGCATATTCTTCCATATTTAAGAGTAGAAGGTATAACGCGTAAGCTTTGATTTAAGGCTAGGGTCATTATCTACTTTTAAAAAAATATTTGGACACTGACAATGGTACTTTTATAATATTATAGGTCCGAAATTGGCAAAAATACTCTGTCATAACTCTGGGTAGCTTACTTTGATCTACAAACTCTGCCAGAAAGATGCTTTTTGTATGTATAGGTGACATGTACAAAGACAACTTAGCAAAAATATCTGAGTAGTTTAAAAACAAAGATTTTTAGCGATACTGTCTTGTACAGAAATCTATGTGAACTACGTTACCATTTTTAGCTGAACATTGAAAAAAAACAATGCGTGTATAGGTATGTATGATGATTAGTCTCGAAGACAGTGAAAACATAGAAAAGGTACAGTATGAAATTATTTCGATCATACGTCGTTGATAACATTTTAAGAAATCCCCTTAAAATGGATACTCCATTAATTTTACATTATTTTGTACACTACGTTACCATACAGTACTGCTATATGCAATAAAAACAAAGGTATCCCTATTTCTCACTACATATATATTAGTAAACTGTATTATATTAAAGAAAAAAGTTTTGCATCATGTTTATTAAGTCCGACATACTATTTTTTGTGAACTACTTACTGTGAACTACGTTATTATTAAAACAGCAAAATGTCTAATATTTAATCCTAGGACTAATTTCTAGGGGAGCAATACACATAGACAAAGACTACTCTTCTGGGTGTTCTGTGTAAACAAAAACTGTGCGTCCCATGTTTGATTTCATCAAATAAAAGTAACACAAACAACCCGATTTTAACCAGTCATTGTTTATTAACAGATCAATTAAGTTAAAAATCTGATATATATATGAATTTTCTACATTTTCTGGTGGCAATATGATGACTCTGTGGTGTGTTACTGCTACATTATATGCAAACATTAAGTATAATACATGGAGAGCATGCTGGAGATGGTAACGTAGTTCACAAAATGGTAACGTAGTTCACAAAAATTTATTTGTAATCAGAATTGCTTTTATCATTTCAGAAAATGGCGTTGGCATTGTTGTTTCATAGACTTAAACATTATGTCACAGGTTTAAATTGAATTTCTATCATAAGCAAGGATATAGTTCTTACAAATAAGCATTTTTGTGAACTACGTTACAAAATACATATACTAGTTAGTCGGAATTAGCTATATGCCCTTTTTGTTCCTTGTTCTTTTAACTGAGTTACATCTAGTCACATTTCTTTACGTTAACTGTGACTGTTTTTATTTAAAGTAACACTTAGCGTATAGTTGATCAAAACACTCTCAACTGAAATCCCTATACATAAATTTTGATTACACTTCTTACTAGTTATATAATGATTTAGTACTAGCCAGCATTAGCTGTGCCCCCATACATTCCTGCTTTTATTGAGATCCCTGTTTAAGCAGACACATTTTAAATTGCAAAAATCTGACAAAAATATATTTCTGTGGTAAATATGTTCTGTTAAAGTTTTCTATTGTTTCAGTAAAATGTTTGATAAAAGAATCGTATATTTAATGTTATTCTAGTTGTCATACAGGTATAATGAATGTATCCACTCACTATGTAACGTAGTTCACATAACGTAATTGGCATGTATAAAGTTGTTTCCAAAAGAAAACAACATTTTGCCAGTATTTGCATTCTTTTTAAATGTTGAAATGGGTAGCAACAAGGATTAATCTCACGAAATTGTACGCAAAAATAACTGATATAAGCAAACAAAAACTTCAACAGATTTTCTCAAAAATTGTCCACAATTCTGGTTATTTTTTATGTTATGCTGAGTGGTCATTTTGTATTTCAGTACGGGGCAAAATACCTGGAATAGGTGTTTATCGGTGTTTATATTTTTATCTTGGGTTACTAATAAACTTTGATAATGTGGCAGTTGAGTCCAATAAGTCCAGGGGTGTTCAAAGATAATCCGTCATAGATCTATTGCAAAGCAATTATTGGATTTATCTGTATTGGACAATAAACAGTGTCGATTGTATTCAGGCCAACTGCCACATTATCAAAGTTTATTAGTAGCATAGTTCGACCGTGACGGAATGATTCACTTATATAGATACCCTGAAATCCCGAAAATAAGCCGCGACTTATTTTAAATTTTCGTAAGGGTTTTGTGGCTTATTATCGAGACCGGCTTACTTTTGAGCCCGGCGAACTTTTGAGTACATATGTAGGGATAACGCATGTTTTTCCGTGTTATAATATCTGCAGATTCCCGAGGGATTGGTTGGTACCCGAGCCCGTTAGGGCGAGGGTACCAAGGTCTCCCGAGGAGTTCTGCAAATGTTATAACACGAAACGAACATGCGCTAACGCTATTCTAGCATAAAACGCGTAAAACTGATAAATGGATACAATGTCTCTCAACGTCATTAATTTTCCACGAAATGCGCGGGAATGTCTGAGTTGTTTTTTTTTACGTTGACGTCATTTCGTTTTGAATTATCCGTTTTGGGGCCGAATGACGTTTATGCCTTGCCACGGAACGCGCATATATAAAAAGGTGTTATAACAGCACGTGAGCGCGAGAATCTCTCTGTTTACAAACGTTTTCTGTCCTGTTAAAACAGCCCCGAAAAGTGACAAGAACAGCAGTTTTATGCTAGAATGTAGGGATAACGCATGTTTTTTCGTGTTATAACGTCTACAGAATACCGAGGGATTGGTTGGTACCCCAGCCCGTAGGGCGAGGGTACCAACGTATCCCGAGGGATTCTGCAGATGTTATAACACGAAATGAACATGCGCTAACGCTATTCTAGCATAAAACGCGGAGAAAATACTAATAAATGAATACATTCTACCTCAACGTCATTGAATTTCCATGAAATGCGCGGGAATGTCTGAGCTTTTATTTACGTTGACGTCATTTCGTTTTGAATTATCCGTTTTGGGGCCGAATGACGTTTACACTTTGCCACGGAACTCGCATATATAAAAAGGTGTTATAACAGCACGTGAGCGCGAGAATCTCTCTGTTTACACACGTTTTCTCTCCTGTTAAAACACTCCCGAAATGTGACAATAACAGCAGTTTTATGCTAGAATATCCGGTAAAGGATTAAAAACCGGCGTATTTTCGAGTACCAAAATACTGCAAATAGTAAATAGTAATACCTGTTTTGTTACAATTTCTAAATGAACATAATCCGATGCTAACAGATAATTACCCATTAAAAAGTTTTGTCTGGTCTAACAAATAAAATACACGCCCAACGGGTATGAATAACTTACACAATACGTGATAAACACCGCATTGTGTGTGGAAATAAATCGGCTATGTACATATTGGTAAATTTTGCTGTCTTACACGGTAGGGGATCCAACATATGTATTCCCAAATGGGCACCGCTTAAATTCATATGTTGTGCTTCCGGTAGTACATATGTGGTAAACATTTCGCAGAAAAACAGGTGAAGTTTTTATTTGTGATTGAATTTTGCGGAAATGAAATTGTTTTGCCAAAAAATCGCGATGCAGTGCAACCGAGTATACATTAACTAGCACGTAAGTGCATGTACCTTACCTGTATTTGTAGAAATGACAGAGAAAAACTTATCCTCCGTGAAGCGGTATGACTGAAAAATAGCAACATTTTTATCAACAGATGGAAATATGTTGTAATTACCCTGCGCTTGCTTAAATTTTGACCTCGAAACCTTCCGTATGAAAAACCCCATCCAGAAAAAGAAAATTATGGCGACCACTTTGCTAGAAAAATGTTTTTTTGGCGAAAAACCGAACGGGATACATATGTTGTGCATGGGCTTCATATGTGGTGCATTAGACTTTTTCGAACTCCACAGATCTTGAGCTTATATGGTACCTGGATAAAGAAACGAACACGAAATACGTGCCAAGTATATGTCACAGTCCAAAAATTATATACATGTGTATGAAAGTGATAACTTATAAGAAACGAACACAGCTTTAAGCTTACATATGATGCTGTAGAACATTTCCACTTAGGAGTCAACGTATCTCTCCTAAATCCGAAGGCGTTTATGTGTTGCTTATGCATATTTCCGACATTCACAGGTCAATACACATAAGCAACACACAAACGCCTTCGGACTTAGGAGAGATGCGTTGACTCCTATGTGGAAATGTTCTACAACATCTAATATAAGCTAGATAATGTATACTCGGTTGCACTGCATCACGATATTTTGGCAAAACAATGTCATTTTCACAATATTCAATCACAAATAAAAATCTCACGTATTTTTCTGCGAAATGTATACCACATATGTACTACCGGAAGCACAACATATGATTTTAAGCGGTGCCCATTTGGGAATACATATGTTGGATCCCCTCCCGTGTCTTATATGATCAAGTTCTCTTTCATACCCTTTTGTTGTCGGGAGTTATGATATAGAAGTGTACATGCAATAGGTGTTAATCTACTGAACTTCTCAGTTAAATGTTTGAATACTACCGGCATGTGTTATGCTTTACAAAATTGTGCTGTTTGTATGGACTATAAATTGTATGTTTGCAATTTTATGTCGAATAAAGAATATGTTATGTTATGTTATATGGTGTCCTAACAAGATCATTGATACTATTTCTGATACAAAAAACTGTACAGCTTATTTTTGAGTGCGGCTTTAATTTATGAACCCTTTTTGCCTGTAGTGAAATGGTGGCTTATTTTCGATACCGGCTTATTTTTTTAAAAACCGGCTTACTTTCGGGATTTCAGGGTATTCGGTCCACACCTGGTTGAAAAATCTCTATAGAGTAAGTTGATATGCATGTTTTATTTACTATGAACTTGATTATATCACTGCCGCAACTAGTACAGCGTAATGATTACAAAACGCGAGGTACGAGTTCAAGCCCCAGATTACGGCCTTATTTTTTCTCTAGTATACATTATTTTTATTTCATTTTAGTCAAGAATCTTTAAAGACTCTTTTTAAAAACCATTTTATATATTTTTGGTAATAATATGTCACTTATTTATTTCTTTGTTTTTATATTTTTAATATATTTTGCTTTAATTCATGTCACATAATTTCAACTTTACTTGCTGTGTCTAATGACGACCCTTCAGCTATGTCAGTCTCTGAGTCTATAGCAATATCTTACTCCCAGTTTTTCTGTTCAACTGACAGAATATGGTCAATACACCTAGACCAATCTGAAGATGAAACTGTTTGCAAACCCTCCGTAATAAGGTTTATCACGTGCTCCATCTTAAACGTCAAGTTCTTACAAACAACGATTTAAAAATAAGAAATAAAAAAATGTGAACTTATCAAGGTTCGAACCCCGAAAAGCAAGTTTGTTAAGCCAACGCCATATCCTTTGGGTCATGCGTTAGTTTACATTCATCGATCATTTTTACCGCTTTACTATGTATTACATATATGTTACTACCAGGGTTGTTAATAATTACTTGCAAAAGTAATGCATTAAATTAGCATTATTTGGGGAAAATTGGCATTAAATTAGCATTAGCATTACTCATTTTTATCAAAATAATGCATTAAATTAGCATTACATAGGATGCATTAGCATTACCATTACTTTTTGTGAATCATTGCATGTTATTATCACATACAGTATTTGTTTGTTTTTTCATTTTTAAATAGTTTACCTAGGTCATCTACGTGTATAGTTAAATGTATGACTTCCTTGTATTATATCTGATTTGTTTCTTTTACCATTACTTTATAAAAACAAACAACAAATAAACAAAACAAAAAAAACTTATGTTGAAGTACAGTGTGCATGAGCATTTAAATTGTTAAAGAAAGTGAAGTACCTGTTAAATGGCTCCCTAACAGCCTAATTTGACATGTAAAAGCTAGCTGCCTTAAGGTCACTATCACTATCACGGCATACTGTTAACTGATAAAAAGGTGTCAAAAGATAATAGATTCTGTTTGATATTTTGAGTAACAAATCTTAATTATGTCATAGGTCTATGGCTATTATAAATTTGCACTTTGGAGTTTTCCAGGTTTTAAATGTATTGTTCAAAATCTTTCAGGTGTACATTGAACAAAAGGCAATTATACCATTAGACAGTTTAATAAAAATAAACAATAATCTATTAGAGAACTGCTACAACCTGTGTTAATAATGGCATACGTATGTATTATGTTTTTTTTTCTCCAGTGATACAGAAAATAATGCCTAAGTAATGCTAAGCATTAGCATTATCATTACTTACTTTGGCATTAAATTAGCATTATTTTCAGTGCTAAAATTGTGGCATTAACCATTACTTGGCATTATTTGAAAAAAAATAATGCATTACTAATGCATTAGCATTAACATTAGCATTACTACAACCCTGGTTACTACCCTTTTTTGGCGAATCAACTGTCCTGCATAAATTTGTCTAGGCTCAAAAAACGTGGTCGACCTATAATCGTTATTGTTTAAATATTTATGTATAATATGATACAAGAAATGAACACTTCTTCCTATTTTGATTTCAAACATTCCTTTTGTAAAGTATCTTTACTCACAAAGTTTATGAGTTTCACCTTTTGATAATCGTTTAATTCAAATATATGTAAAAATGAATTAAAACATATATACACGTATAATTTGTTAACCAATGCTGGGTCAAAGAAATTTATATTTTACCTCAAAATATTGCTATATCCAGGACTCATTTCCGCCATGACGAAAAGCCGAATATGAAAATATGTTTACAATGCGCATGTGCATAAGGATCAATAACAGAAGGTAATTTGATCAAGATTCATCTTGACGATAACTTATAGTGGTTTATGAGGGTAGTTTTGTTACAATAGTTATTGCAGTAGATGCAAACACGTTTAGTATAAATATAGTCCTTGAAACCGGACTAGGTAGCTAATTTACAAGTAAGCATTAAAATGTACACTAAATTTGTCTGTACATGGTTCAAATCCATGTTGGATTTTGTTCTGTGCACATAATCCCCAAGAAAAATGTCGCTTTTACATAAATTACTACAATAAGCAAATAAGCGTTCCGCAAATCGGGGGCAATATTCGCCCGAAGTTCAAGACCAAAAAAGGAGGAAGTATAATTTTGGGTGTATGTGTCGGAGAGGGGATGTAAGGCGTAAAAAATTGCTTGTTTTCGGTATCCCGACCTACCCTAAAATTTTGGCCCGACCCTAAATGCTTTTATGGCCTTGGATAATCTGCACTTTTTATGCTTTAAACATGGCCAGCGATGTTAGGAATCAACTTACTGATGCTCTAAAGGCATAACCCCCTTATTTGTATTCATTTTTTGACACAATTTTTTTTTCGAAAAGTCTCCATTAATAATAATAAAAAACAAGAGGGCCATGATGGCCCTATATCGCTCACCTGAGTACCACTGCTTTAACCAAAAAGAAAAAAATTCTTACAAGGTAAAGATATGTCAAAATACACCCAAAAAATGGAGGTACCATCCATGTTGAACCACAGTAAAGTGGTCTCGGTTCTTGCCTACGGCCAATAATAAAAAAGTTACTAAATAAGCTATTTATAGTAACATAAAAGGGAAGTGATTAAAAAAAGTATTGTAAGTGAACAAAAGAAGGATCTGCCAAATAAAAACAAGAGCACTGCACTGTAACGCAAATGCAGAGCAATATACACACAAAACAAATTCATATGACCTTTGACGCCTAACTGTGACCTTGACCTTGAAGTGAGCCATCCGAAACATGCGCTCTGCACATCGTTTCGATGAGGTGAACATTTGTGTCAGGTTTCTTTGAAATCCTTCAAGGGGTTCAAGAGTTACAGAGCGGAAGGGAAATTGCTAACCAACAGACAGACAGACAGACGGACACCGAGGTGATAACGGAATACGTCCCTTCGGGCGTATAAAAAGGAATCGAGATCTTATGGTGATACAAGTTGTGTGCAAGTTTGGTTAAAATCAAATCGTAAATGAAACTGCTATTGTGCAGAAAAGGTCAAAATAGCTAATTTTGGCCCTTTCAGAGGCCATAACTTTGGAACCTATTATGGGATCTGGCCGGTTCAAGAAAGGAACCAAGATCTTATGGTGACACAAGTTCTGTGCAAGTTTGATTAAATTCAAATCATAAAAGAAGCTGCTATTGTGCAGACAAGGTCAAAATAGGTAATTTTAAACCTTTCAGGGGTCATAACTCTGGAACCCATAAAGGAAACTGGCCAGTTCAAGAAGGAAACCAAGATCGTGTGGTGATACAAGTTGTGTTCAAGTTTGGTTAAAATCAAATCATAAATGAAGCTGCTATTGTGCAGACAAGGTAAAAATAGCTATTTTTGGCCCTTTCTGGGCCCATAACTCTGGAACCCATACTGGGATCTGGCCGGTTCAAGAAAGGAACCGAGATCTTATGGTGATACAAGTTTTGTGCAAGTTTAATTAAATTCAAATCATAAATGAAGCTGCTATTGTGCAGACAAAGTCAAAATAGCTAATTCTGGCCCTTTCAGGGGCCGTAACTCTAAAACCCATAAAGGAATCTGACCAGTTCAAGAAAGGAACCAGAATCTTATGGTGATACAAGTTGTATGCAAGTTTGGTAAAATTCAAATAATTAATAAAGCTGCTATTGAGCAGACAAGGTCAAAATAGCTAACTTTGGCCCTTTCAGGGGCCATAACTCTGGAACCCATAACGGGATCTGGCCAGTTCAAGAAAGGAACCGAGATCTTATGTTGATACAAGTTGTGTGCAAGTTTGGTTGAAATAAAGTCATAAATGAAACTATTATCGTGCAGACAAGAAATTGTTGACGGACGCACGGACGGACGCACAGACGACGGGTGATCACAAAAGCTCACCTTGTCACTATGTGACAGGTGAGCTAAAAAAAATTCCGACCTACCTACCCTATTTTTTTTTAGCATGTTACCTGAAACAAAGAATTTTTTTGTTAGGCCTAATGTGGCGATGAGTGTAGGGAGGCATTGAGGGGTTTTGTGCGGGGAGGAGATTAATATGTGTGCGAGGTTGAAGGGTAGATTAATGTGGATTGCTGCACTCCTCAAATCGTCTCATCACCACCAACTTATGTCCAAGTTTACCTTGACCTTGAATAGTTTTGAAGTTGTGTTTCGGACACACAATACAAAGACATATTTGAAATTTGAACTCGGTAAGGGACCTTTAACTTTGACCTACTATCCAAGCTCATACATCGTCTCACCTATACAAAGTTTAAAGGCAATGGACAGACACACGCGCCATCATAATACGTCCGTTTTAGCAAAATCACAAGGTCAACTAGGCACAAAAATGTCTTCATTTTGCACAGAAGGGAAGAGCAGAGTGCGACTGTCCTAGCTTGGACTCTTATCCTGGGGCTGGGTCAGAATAATTTGTAATCTTGAATGATGTATTTATAAGTGATACATAAGCACACAATCAGCATTCTATTATTGCTACTTGCAGTTCATTATGTCTCCAGCCACACAGTGGTGTGGGAGACATATTGATTTACTCCTGTGTGTGTGCGTGCGTGCGTGCGAGTGTGTGTGTGTGCTGTGTGCTGCGTGCGTCTGTCTGTCTGTATGTGTATCTGTCACAAATCTTGTTCGCACTCGAAGTCGAACATTTCTCATCCGATTTTCACCAAACTTGTACAAAATGTGTTTGATCATAAGACCTCGGCCAAGTGCGATAACTAGCCAAATCGGCCCAGACACTTCGGAATTATTGCCCTTTAATTACCGAAAATCGGCCTTTTTACATTGGTCCGCGCTCTAAGTCAAACAGTTCTCATCCGATCTTTGCCAAACTTGAGCCAAATGTTTTTGACCACAAGTCCTCGATCATGGTCATTTACTAGCCAAATCGCCAGAGGAACTTCATTTGTCACGCATAATAAGTATTACGTTATTTTCAGATATCATAGATATATCTTATAATTGTACTTAAATGTATAAAATTATCAATTATTCCATGGTTCAAATGTTGTAGAAAATAAAATTTTATAGAAATCAAATAATTACATCTAGTTAATTGAACATTGAACACGTGTGTGAAGTTTCAATCCATTCCCATTAGCGGGTACTGAGATACCAGCTTACATACAAAAAATTAACCAAAACTGCCAAGTCGAAAAAGGGGCATAATTTTGTAAAAAATGCAAAGTAGAGTTATGGAATCTGTGCACTGCATGTCAGATCATCACAGTGAACAAGTGTGTGAAGTTTCAATCCATTTCCATTAGTGGGAACTGAGATACCCGCTTACATATAAAACTATAACCAAACATTTCTAAGTTGAAAAAGGGGCATAATTTTGTAAAAAAACAAAACAAAATAGTGTTATGGAACCTGCGCATTGTAAGTCAGTTTAACACAGTGAATAAGTGTTCGAAGTTTCAATTTATTCCCATTAGTGGTTACTGAGATACCAACTTACATACAAAAACTTAATCAAGACGGGACGCGGACGCCGACGCATGGGTGAGTCCAATTCTTTGAATAGTCGAGCTAAAAATTATCTAATAAAGATTTCAGTGTAATACTTAGTTTTAGATGTCGTTGAAATATATCAACTATTACGCTAGGTTTTTAACATTTTATATGATTCAATATTGTTGGTAAAATGGCTTCCCAATGCTAATGTTAAAGCCTGAAATTTTCGTTTTTTCGCACTTCGCCATTGTGATCTCGCGCTTCTCCATCATGAGCAGATAGATCGATAGATAGATAGATAGATTCTTTATTTCCTCCAACTGATTGAAGAGATTCAAGCATACATACAATTCAAATATTACAAGGTTAAATGAAATCCATATACAGTTATATAATAATATATTACATAAATTAAATTTACAATATATACATCTTTTATACATGGTTATATTATGGAACTTTCCAGGGCCGGATCCAGACTTTTTTGAGTGGGGGGCACCAGTCTTGAACGAAGACATCACCACCGAGGTGCAAGGTAATAAAGGGGTGCCTTGGCCCATGTTAGGTAGGGGTTCAGGGGTCAGAGCGGGTCAGGGGGACTCCTTCTGGAAATTTTTAAAATAGAGGCATAAAATGGTGGCCTCTGGTGTATTTTAAGTCTAAATTTTGTAGTATTGAAGGGGTACAATAGTCCCCTCTTGATTGAGGGGTCAGAGGGCTCTCCCCCTGGAAAAATTTGAAATACAGGTATGAAATGGTGACCTCTGGTACATTTCTGGGTCTAAATTTTGAGAAAAAATTATTCCTTTGCCAAAATAGTAGGGTGCATCTTTGATGAGTATGTCATTTCTCGGCCAACTGGTGGGGGGGGGGGCATGAGCCCCCTCGGCCGGGCCCTGGATCCGGGCCTGCTTTCATCTATACCCAGTCATCAATACAATGCATTTTAATTAAAGCAATATTGTAAAAAGTACGTACTGGAATAAATACCTAACTTTAATGATCTGAGTAAAATTCAATATGAATATTTTGATTTCTGTTTAAATCATGCACGATAGTTGAACTTATTGCCTGGTCCGAAAGGCCAAGAAATAAGTATATACATGTATGATGATTTCTTTTGACACAGTCTACTTGTTAAATACATTAACACTATTGTCAGAATGCTGGTTGTCTAAATCTAAACAACGAAAGAATCTAGACAAACTATATGACAATGCGAGTGTTTCTACAGTGCATACAGCTGTTACAGTATTAAATTAATACAGTTTTGAGAATATTTGCTATGTAGTGAACAAATCTGAGAGTTGTTTTAAAACATTTAACACGTGTTTTATTTATCACAGAAATTGAAATATGTGTACCCTGAACACATCTGTATAAACTGTTCGGTTACGTTTAATTGTATCTGTCTGCGGCCTCTTTCGTAGTATCATTCTGGGAAGGGCCAGCCCGCTAATGTTGTTAAAACGTGTGGCTCAACCCTTTTGCCTTTTTATGTAATCTGTATATCCATGCATTTGTAATATTCTTACATTTAGTTTGTTGTTTTTGCATGCATGTCTTGTAAATTTGTATTGTATTTGTATGGAAAGCAATAAAATATGATTAAACATATAATATCATTCTAACTGTGTCATTTGAATCACAGAACAGTACTAGATGGAGAAATATGTCTTCAACATGGCATTTGCGTTTTAGACAAATAATCACATACTTTCTTAAAAAGTATCTGCTGATGACAGCTGACAAAGTTAAACAGTATTTCAAGTGGTCTCTGTAGATTCTGCTGAACACCCACAAATTACATGGTTTATATTCATTATGAATCATTGTATGATCATTGTTAATCTTTATTAAGGTTTCATACTTAACAACTCCGTGTATGCTGCGCTTAACTATAGCGCTTTCCATTGCGATAACTCTGGAAATTCAGCCTTATACAAATATATGGAAATAGCGCGATAGTCCGTATTTTCCAAATATTTATATAAAGCTGGAACAAACCCTGAACAACGCCGTGGACAGTTCATATAAGAGATCAGTCTATTTATAAATATGATCTTAATACTCTTTGAATTATCAACCATGCTTAGTTGTCCAAGGTTTCTTCTTGTGAGTTTCAACTGAATATTATTATTATTATTATACCAGATTTGTTGAGCGCCCTTTTCATATGTAATATACGTTCAAAGCCGCTTTACAATTAAACATGTGACACATCGCAGATATGTAGGAAAATAACAAAACATGACATATGCAATCACAAAACTGAAACTGAACAATTTGATTAAACGCCTTTTTTATAAATGATATTTTCAATGGCGTTGTACATAATAATAAAAAATAATAGTTATTACAACAATATCATAAATGAACAATGATAATATTTACAGCCTTATTGTAACAAACAGCCATGACCGCACCCCCCACCCCCGAGGTCGTTTTACCCCTATTGCCAATACCAGTGCTTTAAACGGGCTGCATATAGTGGTTCAACCTCCCGGTAAATGGTGCCATCATGTACTGTTTTAGATAGAAATACCACACATTTCAAGTGAAACTCAAGTCTTGCGAAAAAAAAACACACACATAGAACGTCATAACCCTTAAAATATGCCATGATGAAATAAAAGATGGATTGTCAATTTAGTTAAATACATGATGAATTGTACAGTTAAGAGATCTTCGTCAGCGACGAATGACTTGCTGTAGTTCTGTATTACAAAAATAACAATGGCATATTTATTATGAGCAGAAACAGTCACAGTTGGTATCTATGTGTTGTAGACAATTTTGAAAAGGTGTGTTTTGAGAGCTCTTTTGAATGAATTAAGTGATGAATCTTTTCTGAGATTGTCAGGGAGAGAGTTCCATAGTTTTGCGGCGGCAACCCTGAAACTTCTATCCCCGTAGGTAACCAGTCGACTTTTTTGTGGCACAAGGGTTGTTGCAGCATTTGCTGACCTCAGATTTCTAGTTGGCACGTACACCTCCAGTAAGTCTCTCATATACACCGGCGACTGTCCATGCAAGGCCTTGAATGTTTGAATGAGAATTTTGTATTTGATTCTATCTTGTATTTGAAGCCAATGAAGATCTTTAAGGATTGGTGTTATATGTTCAAAACGGGTTGTTTTCGTAATAAGACGTGCAGTTGTGTTTTGGACATTTTGCAGTTTGCTCGTTGTTGCTTTTGGCACGCCGTACAAAAGAGCATTGCAGTAATCTAATCATGAGGTCACAAGCGAGTTTATCAGGGTTTTTGTGGCTTCAGTTGTCAAATATGGTCGAATACGACCAACGTGTCGTATTTGGCCGTAGCATGTTCGAATACATTCAAATGGATTTCAAGGCAATTAAAGTTCTTGCATGTTATGGCATACATTGCATATGTTTTATGCACGTTCTATGTGTCTTTTCAAGTTGAAAAATGGGATTGTCAGTCATTGGATTCCAGAGCTCACATCCGAAAATTGCTTTTGGTAGGACAATGGATTCATATAATCCGTTTAATCGAAAGTGGATGTAAACTGTCTCGGCGAAATCCTACGTCAACTTAACTGTAAAATGTACGCTTTAGTTTTGTACAACTTTCGTTAATAACAGGGTCTAAGTTCACTGACTTGTCACAAAGAATACCAAGATGGACGATACAGTTAGTTTCTTCAATCACATGATGACCCATTTTCTATGTATGCTTTCTTATATAAACAACAATTGTACATTTGTCGGCATTATATCTGTACCGTTCTTTCAATGCATTAGAGTTGCACATGTCCCTTGTCCTTGTCTTGCACCTTTTTGTATTGGAAAGTACTCTGA
>NW_026461354.1:0-52575 GCF_021730395.1 Mercenaria mercenaria | reverse complement strand
GATCTTTCCATTTGAATGGACACCACTCTATATTAGAGATTTTCAATCACCCGTATAAACTTAATATTGATCTTAAGAGAATACAGTTAGTACAGAAATATACTGTATGTAATATTGTCAAAAGCTTTCTGAGTGTCCAGGTAACACTCATATGAAACCGAGTTATTAATCTTTTGCATAGTGTATGCATTATTTGGTCAAATATGATAAATTAATGTGATATTAATTAGGTTATGTGATAGTGTAAATTGTATTTGTATGTTGTTGTTTTTCAGAAGGCCACATTTAAAATTAAGATGTACCATTTGTACTTTGTACTGATCTATATCTTCATGTGCTATCTTCTATAAATAAAGATGTTATTATCATTAATCATTATTATTATTATTATTATTATATGAAGTCATTGAACAGCTTATATGTTTTTGGAAGCCACCTTGTTGAAGATAATTTATTTTAACATCTTGATTTTCAATATGTTTTACAAGGATTTTTTCATACAGTTTTAGTATTGTGAGTAAAGGGATATAGCTCTATATCATGATCAGGATCAAGATGGCAAAGCGCGCGATCACGATGACGAAGCGTGAAATCGAGAATTTCACATGCGCGAAATCACGATGGCAAAGCTACAAAGTTTCACGATCTCGCCATTCATCATCGTTATCTCGAGCTTCGCATATCATTAGAGAAAGCGAAGCATGAAGCGCGAGATCACGATGGCAAAACCGCGAAATAATTTATAAGGCGTAAGAAACATTTTGCAGAATACTGTTTTAGTTTTTAAAAAAAAAATAAGGGAAATACCTATAACAAAGTTAACGTAATGAAGACGCCGTTATACCGGAATGCTTTACCCTATGCAAGCCCTGTATCAGTTTCAGATTTAGTACATTTGTATCAGTATCATGTTTGTTGACTAGTCTAGTTATGGCAAATTCCTTGTAACAACTATCGTATATATACTTACAGACATATCTCTTGAATGATATATCCAATCATAATGATATTTTTAAAGTGTGTCACCACTAACCATTTGTTTTGAATTAATACTTGCACATATATAACATGCATCACTAAACACTGATTGCACGTGCAAAATTATCCACATACCTAGTAAAATAAAACATTTTATATAAACAAAGAATAAGGTTTTCGTACAATGTTTTTGCTTCAAATACACGCTAAATTGCACCATTTGCCGTTCTCACATTGATAAATAATCAAGGGGAGGATACACCGACCCCACGTGTGCGTACTATGAAAAATGCCCTAGCTACGCGCCTGGAAATTGGTAATTTACTGAGGCAGTAGGAGAATTCAAGGTTTTAGACGAGGGTCAGCGTTGTAGGCAAATCGAGGCTATACCCTTATGGTAGTGAATGCTATGCTCTGGAAAAACATATCGAGCTGCAGCTTCAATTCAGAAGACATAGGATGAACATCTATGCGATATGACTCGCAAGACATCATCTAACGGGAACTTCAACAAAAAGTCAAGTCAAGGATAATATCTCCAGCCTAGGAGTTTGAGCTGATTATCATTAGTTGAAGATTGTTTGTTTAAAACATTGAGTGATTTGCCTGATCTATGAAATTAGACAGCTCATAATTCAAATCATTTACGAATCATTGGTACACAAATTATTTAGGCGGGCTAGCCAGAGAAAAAAGAAATATATATATATACGAGACATATATAGGTCTCACCAGCTCTACATTTTAGCAAAGGACGTTTTACATAGTTTGGTAGTCTAAGAGTGTTAAAGACGTAGTCACCTTAGCAATGTTACCCATTTCATTGCTCAATATACTAAAGGCATAGACACTTCTCTGAGTCATATAGCCAGCATCTTGACAGACATGTAGAGTGTTTATCATTAAATGTTTTTCAGTGTAAAATGGTAACAACCCGTATAAATGTAAGGCGTTGTGAATAACTAAGACCCCCCCCCCCCCCCCCCACCACTCCCACATTCTACATAGCACTGATTAAACTAGAATGCATCTGTAGGACATAAGGTGTGCCCCCACTGGTACATTTGTCACAAATAAGTGGCAATAATTCAAATGTCTGCAGTCTTAAGGGAGTAACAGAGCCTAAACTAACATTTTATGAAAAGGATTCAGTATTCTAGGCCATATACTTTTTGAGCTATGAGCATCACAAACAAAAAATCCACTATTTTGGCTATTTCAAGGGCCGTAACTCAGACAAAAAATAGGAGGTGCGCAAGTTCATATCATGATAAAGACTCATGCAAGGTTTAATCAATTCTTATTACATACTTTTTGATCTAGGCGCGTCACAAGGTGAAAATTTGCATTTTTGACTACTTCAGGGGCCATAACTCTGCAAAAAGGGGGTAGAGCCAGATGAAAATCAGAAGGTGCGCAAGTTCATATCATGATTAAGACTCGTGCAAGGTTTTATGAATCAACGAAATTATTTCTTAATTAAAACACCAGGAAAACGTGTTTCAGCCTCTGTATTTGTCTCAACAATTGCAACAGTATGCAAAATTGACAGCCAATATGACAGTATGAAGAGTTTTCGCGAGTCATTTTCTTCTCAAGATGAATATCAACATTTCATTATTTAAAACAGTGTAATCAAATAATAGATAGTGATAAGAAAAAAGTTTTGCTGCAATCCTTAAAATTCACATTACAACATATCAGCAATAGTTGGGTAGTTAAGTTAACTGATGTAAAAGTGGTATAATTCAATTCGGACTAACTGCCAATTTCGCAAAATCTCTTAATCGAACAAGAGATCACAGAGTGATCTTGGTGCCCACCAATGTGTCATTTTTGTGTGTTCCAAATTTCAAGACTTACTGACTAGCTCAAGGTCAAATTTCATTTCCGTACACAACACTGTGCATGTGGTCTAAATTCGAAAGCTGTAACTTGAGAAATGTGAAAGTAGGTCACTAGATCAATTTCAAGGACAAAGTTCTTTGTACACAAAACTATGCATGTGCATCAATTTTGAAGACTGTAGTTTGAGAAATTTGAAAGTAGGTCACTAGGTCAATCTTAAGGTCAAAGTTTATTTCGGTACACAAAACTATGCAAGTGGTCCAAATTTGAAAGCTGTAGCTTGAGAAATGAGAAAGTAGGTCACTAGGTCAAAATCAAGGTCAAATTTCACTTCACAACACAAATCTATGCATGTGGTCCAAATTTGAAGCCTGTTCCTTCAAAAATGTGAACGTAGGTCACTAGGTCAATATCAAGGTCAAAGTTTGTTTCGGTACACAATCCTATTCATGTGGTCTAAATTTGAAGCCTATAGCTACAGAAATCTGAAAGTAGGTCACTAGGTCAATCTTAAGGTCAAAGTTCATTTCGGTACACAAAACTATGCAAGTGGTCCAAATTTGAAGGCTGTAGCTTGAGAAATGTGAAATTAGGTCACTAGGTCAAAATCAAGGTCAAATCTTCTTTCGGAATACAAAACTATGCATGTGGTCCAAATTTGAAGCCTGTACCTTCAAAAATGTGAAAGTAGGTCACTAGGTCAATGTAAAGGTCAAAGTTTGTTTCGGTACACAAAACCATGCATGTGGTCCGAATTTGAAGGCTGTAGCTTGAGAAATGTGAAAGTAGGTCACTAGGTCAAAATCAAGGTCAAATTTTATTTCGGAATACAGAACTATGCATGTGGTCCAAATCTGAAGCCTGTACCTTCAAAAATGTGAAAGTAGGTCACTAGGTCGATGTAAAGGTCAAAGTTTGTTTCGGTACAATTACCATGCAGGTGGTCCAAATTTGAAGGCTGTAGCTTGAGAAATGTGAAAGTAGGTCACTGGGTCAAAATCAAGGTCAAATTTCATTTCGGAACACGAAATTATGCATGTGGTCCAAATTTGAAGCATGTACCTTCAAAAATGTGAAAGTAGGTCACTAGGTCAATGTCAAGGTCAAAGTTTATTTCAGTGCACAAAACTATGCATGTGGTCCAAATTTGAAGGTTGTAGCTACAGAAATGTGAAAGTGGGTCACTAGGTCAAAATCAAGGTCAACTCGTGTCAAGGTTCATCTTGCCACTCAAAACCATACATGTGGTCCAAATCTGAATGTTGTAGGTTATTGACAAGAAGTTTTTATAAGCTTTTCCCTATATAAGTCTATATGAACCATGTGACCCCCAGGGCGGGGCCATATTTGACCCTAGGGGATAATTTTAACAAACTTGGTAGAGAACCACTAGACGATGCTACATTACAAATATCAAAGCCCTAGGCTTTGTGGTTTGGACAAGAAGATTTTCAAAGTTTTTCCCTATATAAGTCTATGTAAACCATGTGACCCCCGGGGGGGCCATATTTGACCCTAGGGGGATAATTTGAACAATCTTAGTTGAAGACCACTAGATGATGTCACATACAAAATATCAAAGCCCTAGGCCCTGTGGTTTTGGACAAGAGGTTTTTCAAAGTTTTTCCCTATATAAGTCTATATAAACCATGTGACCCCCAGGGCGGGGCCATATTACACCCCAGGGAAATAATTTGAATCATATTGGTAGAAGACCACTCGATGATGCTTCATACCAAATATCAAAGCCCTAGGCTCTGTGGTTTGGGGCAAGAAGATTTTCAAAGTTTTTCCCTATATAAATCTATGTAAATTATAGAAATAAACAAAGGGCCATAACGTACTAAAATTTGTTGAACCAGTCTGATTTTCAGGGGGACACAACTAGGGTATCAATACATCATTCTGACAAAGTTTGGTCAAAATCCCCCTGGTAGTTTCTGAGGAGATGCGATAACGAGAAATTGTTAACGGAAGGACGGACGGAAGGACGACGGACCACGGACGCAGAGTGATTTGAATAGCCCACCATCTGATGATGGTGGGCTAAAAATAGGATTCGTATCAAATATAGTTTCTGAATATTCTTACATAATTTTTCCATTGTAAAATGTTGATAAGATTGCCAATCAAAATTATACTGGATTCGAATGAATTTCAATTTTGGCAATTTTAATACTTTTTGTACACTAGACCTACCAAGTCCATGAATCATGATGTGCATACCTTACCTTGAGATCAAAATTTGTTAAAAACATGTGATAAAAATGTTCAAATATGTTGTCTAATCTGTTTGTGCATTTTTAGGACAAAGATAGTACGGAAATTGAACTACATACATATATATGTTTGTGTAATACAAACTGACATTTGTAAAATACATGTTTTTGTGTTTATTTAGGGTTGAAGCCTTTGACATCTGCATATTCACCTATTCAAAAAGTTATGTAGAGCCAGAGGCATAAAATATTTTATGCTTGTCCTGCTGTTTTACCCTCCTAAAACTTGTAAAAAATAAAGTATTGTTGACATAACTTTGATTTTAAGGAATAGTATATTGCTTCTATCAGTTATGTAAAATGAGCACAAGAAGTGGTGAAGGGGTATGCACATGGAACTTAATTAGAGCTTACAATTAAACTCTCAATAAAAAAACAACATGTATTAAAAGCTAACTTTTTCATTATTTTCAAGTAGAGTTGAAATACATGAATAGTATGTTACTGTTTATAGAACTTTTTTTTCTGATTTGTTTAATTATTATCATCAGATCTGTTCATAAACAAGAGGGTCATGATGATCCTGGATCGCTCACCTGAGTAGGTCAGTAGGTCACATTCATGGTCATGAAAGTCAGTTTTGAGATCGATGTGCTTAACTGTACATGTCATCCAAATTTCAAGGCTTTATCTTAACTAGAATGTGTCTGTAGGACACAAGGTGTGCCACCCCTCCCCATCCCCTCCAACTGGTACATTTGTCACAAATGAGGGGAAATGATTCAAATATTTGCAGTCTTAATGGGGTATAGCCTCAAAAAAAAATTATGAAAAAGGATTCATTATTCTATACCATATACTTTTTGAGCTATGAGCATCACAAACAAAAATCCACCATTTTGGCTATTCCAAGGGCCATAACTCTGTAATAAACACTAAAGTTCTCAAGAAGAATGCTAAGTGTGCAAGGTCACATTATGATAAAGACTCAAGCAAGGTTTCATGAATTAACATTAAATACTTTCTGAGTGAGGCACATAATTTGGTGAAAATGTGCATGTTTTTACTATTTCAGGGGCCATAACTCTGGAAATAGGGGGCGGACCCAGATGAAAAATAGGAGGTGTGCAAGTTCATATCATGATAAAGACTCGTGCAAGGTTTCATCAATTTATATCAAATACTTTTTGAGCTAGGCGTGTCACAAGGTGAAATTGTGCATTTTTAACTATTTCAGGTGCCATAACTCTAAAATTAGGCGGCGGAGCCAGACGAAAAATAGAAGGTGCGCATGTTCATATCATGATAAAGACTCATGCGAGGTTTCATCAATTTATATCAAATACTTTTTGAGCTAGGAGCGTCACGAACTTCCGATTGACGGACGGACAAGAGCAAATCTATCTCATGGGGGGGGGGGGGGGGGGGGGGGGGGGGCACAAAAACCAAGAAAATAGGTCAGTAGGTCACATTCATGGTCACTGAAAGTCAGTTTTAAGATCGGTGTGCAAAACTGTACATGTCATTCAAATTTAAAGGCTGTACCTTAAAAAACAAGGAAGTAGGTCAGTAGGTCACATTCCGCATGACCTGGATTAGAACTTGACCGAAAGATCATCAAGGTTAACGTTCTGACCAAGTTTCATTAAGATATGGTCATAAATGTGGCCTCTAGACTGTTAACTAGCTTTTCCTTTGATTTGACCTGGTGACCTAGTTTTCGATCCCACATAACCCAGATTTGAACCTGACCTAAAGATTATCAAGATTAACATTCTGATCAAGTTTCATGAAGATACAGTCTTAAATGTGGCCTCAAGAGTGTTAACAAGCTTTTCCTTTAATTTGACCTGATGACCTAGTTTTTGACACCATCTGACCTAGATTGGAATTTGACCTAAAGATCATCAAGATTAACATTCTGACTACGTAACATAGAGATATTGTAATAAATGTGGCCTCTAGAGTGTTAACAAGCTTTTCCTTTGATTTGACCTGGTGACCTAATTTTTGACCCCACCTGACCCAGATTCAAACTTAATCTAAAGATTTTCAAGATTAACATTCTGACCAAGGTTCATTAAGATATGGTCATAAATGCGGCCACTGGAGTGTCTAAGCTAGCTTTTTCTTTGATTTGACCTGGTGGCCTAGTTTTTGAACCAACATGACTCAGATTTGAACTTGACCTAAAGATCATCAAGATTTACATTCTGACCAAGGTTCATTAAGATATGATCATACATGTGGCCTCTAGAGTGTTAACTAGCTTTTTCTTTGATTTGACCTGGTGACCTAGTTTTAGATCCCACATGATCCAGATTTGAACTTGACCTAAAGATCATCAAGACAAACATTCTGACTACCAAAAAAACAAAAACAATGATGTTGTTGCGTTTTTTTAATAAGTTTTGAATGAATTTGTGTGCATGTACATGTATTTTTTGACACGACAAATAAGATATTCTTCTCAAACCGTTTTGAAATTTCCTTGAGGGCAAATAGGTCACAGAGGTAAGATATCCGCTATTATAGTTTGACACGTTTACCTGTCAGTTTATACGGGATATTGCACATTCACTTTAACAAATTAAAAAGAAGTTTTTTTTCATTGATTTTCACAACACTAGATCTACTTCTCAGCTCTTTAAAGAACCGAGGCGGTACGATCAAACAGTGATGTACAACTTGGCGCGAAAACATGACGTAATGCCATGAAAATCTCGGGGAAACTATACCGCTTTGATCTCCACTTCTAATGTCATGATACCGACACACTTTTAGCTCTTTGAGGGGGTGTTAATTGATGATGAAAACAAGGCCAATTACTTTGTTTATCAACAGAATAATTACCGATAATCGTTAAACGTTTATTTTTTCGCTTTCAACACGGGTGGGTAGGGGATGTTACCCGATGACCGAGAATTGTGTCCATATTTTTGGGACACTTTTCAAAATAATTATTTTTCGGGAAATAAGTCTTGGGACAGTGAAAAAAATAATTATTTTATGCTGTCCCAAGACTTAGGGTAAATACGGTAAGTTTCATGAAGATACAGTCATAAATTTGGCCTCAAGAGTGTTAACAAGCTTTTCCTTTGATTTGACCTGGTGACCTAGTTCTCAACACCACCCGACCCAGATTCGACCTAAAGATCATCAAGATTAACATTCTGACCAAGTTTCATAGAGACATTTTCATATATGTGGCCTCTAGAGTGTTAGCAAACTTTTCCTTTGATTTGACCTGGTGACCTGGTTTTTGACCCCAGATGACCCAATATCAAACTCGACCAAGATTTTACTGAGGGTAACATTCTGACCAAGTTTCATTAAGATTGGGCCAAAATTTTGACCTCTAGAGTGTCAATGACGGACAATGGACATAGGGTGATCACAAAACCTCACCTTGAACTAAAAAAGGAAACTGAACATGGTAATGCATGTTTTGAGATTACCTGCATAATCAAAAGTATATATTTCCTTATCTGCCAAAGTTAAATGTTGAAACAAAGAACAACAAAAACTGCAAAATTAGTTATTGAATTTTCAAACAAATGGGGCCAGCAATGGGACATCTGACGAAATTGCATTGAAAGTTGACCCTTCAGCTTGTTCACATATCTCAATGCTTGTAAATATTACAATGTAGCCAGTCCCGGCAAACATAAAGATATATTGCAGTCAGGTGTTAAGTCCCTGCCATGTATTTTTGGGGAGTTTCTCATTAAACCTTCAGTATGTAAGGATCTTTGGTTCTTTTATGTATTTTCAAGCCTTTTTGATATGTTTTGGTAGTGCCTGTTGATTCTTCTGGTAAGGTTTTTTAAAAAAAAATTCTGCAAATCGCTCCTCACTTGCTCCAAAAATAGGTGAAATCCAAAAAAAAAATTATTTTTATTTGCTCGCTCGCTCAAATATTTTTGGTGAAAAATCCAATGACCAAGAAATTAATTTGGTGTGGCCTAATAGCATTATATTTAAGTATACTATAGACAATGTTATGGCAAATTGAATAATTGGTTCATAAGTCTAATTAAGGTAGTTCTGCACGTTTGATAAACGGGAAGTGATGGCGTAACGTCATTTATCCGGAAAATGTAGAATAAAGCCTGGATTTGGCGTACGGAAATGAAAATCATTTTATGAACTAATGGCAACCTGTAAGTAATTTTTTTTACAATGGACCAATACTATCTTTCTCAAGTTAAACTGTGATATTAAAACATCTTACACGTTAAATAAATCAAAATAATGTCTTAAAATTAGCTTGAAACATGCGGTTCACTTTAATCAGGGTCAATTATCTCAAAAACAAGCACAAGGACCTATACATTTTATTTTACCATATTATAGAATATATGTTTATTTACAACTGAGAGAAGTTTCATTAAAATCTACATTGTAGAAAAATTTCTACTCCGGAAAATGACATGAAAGTTGTGATTTTCCCATAGACTCCCATTATGAAAAATGGCGTTAGGTCCAAATATTTCAAATCAGTCTAGCAAAAAATCAAGCGCACGACCATATCTTTTTATTTGCTCAATTTTTCAAATACATTATAAAGTTTTGAAAAATCAGGGTTTAATCAAATTCTACATTGTAGAAAAATATTCGACCCAATGTGCAAAACTACCTTAAGAAATGAAATAATTTTTTGGGGTGTTCATGCGAAATGAACGACAGAATAGGATCAGCAAATCCATGAAAGACGCATGAACTCCGAAATGTTTTTATTTATTTCTTATATTTACAATATATTTACTTTCAATTTTTAAACAAGGTTATATTATCAACTGCACACATTTTGTTTTATTTCACATTAAAATCAGCTTTCCGGCCATTCTGTTCATTAGATGGAACAACTGCGACGTCATCTAAGGAACATTCTCCCCGACTAGGCTAATTACGCGGATGTGACGTCAAAACAGCGTTTCGTTATTATTAAGCAACGTAGGCGCCTTTCCTTTTGCTGTTCAATACAGATTCTAATATGACTAACAATGCTTTAATCATCACAACGATGTTATGTTGATGTCACGTCAACGTGATATTTAGCGCCACGTACACATCAAGAAATAGCGCTTTCAAATTTCATGAAATATTTTACTTAATGACATGTTTTAAACGAAATGTCACATTGCACAAATGTTTTGATTAATTTATACACATACTGAATTAGTTATTCTCTGCTGAAAAATTCGCAATAATTTTCCCTTGAACTGAATTCTGCCGCAAGACATATTACCGTTTCCGGTCCTGACGTGTTTTAACAAATACCTACTATTGGCGCCATGCCTGCGCGAAGAAACAGTTCATCAATTTTACAATAAAGAACATTATTAGAATCGAAATAATTTATAGCAAAACAGTGCTTTATCACTATTTATACACTTAGGCGGTTATACGTCGTCCGAAATAATTTCACTCGGGCTGCGCCCTCGTGAAATTATTACACCCAACGTATAACCGCCCATCGTGTATAAATAGTGATAAAGCACTGTTTTGCTATAAATTATTTCTTAAATGAATGTCATTACTCTGGCCTAGCTAAGTTAAGCTGAGTTAAATCCCAAAGAGAACACGCGGTGCAAAACTTAAAAAAAATCCAGATTCCTCTAATGTTTTATGACTCTAGGTCAAGTACATTTTGACATGCAGCACAAATTTTTATTTAAGTAAAGTCTTGCAAAGTGAAAACAAACTCGGGTGCACCAAGTCATATGGATAATATTCCTAGTTTCATGACTGTAGGTGACTTTTTATGATATATGCAACATAAGCACTTTATGTGTATTATTCACTAAGTCAAGGACCATAACTCCAATCTGGCTAAGTGAAGTCCCAAAAAGAATACCAGGTGCGTAACTTCACATGCTATATAACAATCCCTTAATGTTTTATGACTCAACACTTTTTAGATACATGTGACACAGACGGACGGACGTTCCTATATATTGGTATTTATGTAGGTACTCTTTCATTCTCTCTATCACATAAAAGAACAAGAGCACCGCCTTGCGGGTGCTGACGCTCATCTGATTTTTTTTGTATAATAGAAATATTGTCCTACCCATGATTTTCTAAGTCTAAAAAGGGCCATCACTCTTGCAAAAAGCAGGATAGAGTTATGTTTCTTGATGTACAGTGTCCACTTATGATGGTGAAAAACTGTTGCAAGTTTTAAAGCAATAGCTTTGATAGTTTATGAGAAAAGTTGACTTAAACATAATATTCAACCAAGAAAATGATTTTTCTAAGTCCAAAAGGGGCAATAATTATTGCAAAAAGCAGGATGGAGTTATGTTGCTTGCTGTACAGGGTCAGCTTATGATGGTGAACAAGAGTTGCAAGTTTTAAAGCAATAGCTTTGATAGTTTAAGAGAAAAAGTTGACCTAAACATAAAACTTAACCAAGAAATCTGATATTTTCTAAGTCCAAAAGGGGCCATAAATCTTGCAAAAAGCAGGATGGAGTTATGTTTCTTGCTGTACAGGGTCAGCTTATGATGGTGAACAAGTGTTGCAAGTTTTAAAGGAATAGCTTTGATAGTTTAGGATAAAAGCTGACCTAAACATAAAACTTAACCAAGAAAACTGATTTTCTAAGTCCAAAAGGGGCAATAATTCTTGCAAAAAGCAAGATGGAGTTATGTTTCTTGATGTACAGGGTCTGCTTATGATGGTGAACAAGTATTCCTAGTTTCAAAGCAAAAGCTTTGATAGTTTAGGAGAAAAGTTGACCTAAACATAAAACTTAACCAAGAAATCTGATATTTTCTAAGTACAAAAGGGGCCATAAATCTTGCAAAAAGAAAGATGGAGTTATGTTTCTTGCTATACAGGGTCAGCTTATGATGGTGAACAAGTATTCCAAGTTTCAAAGCAATAGCTTTGATAGTTTAGGAGAAAAGCTGACCTAAACATAAAACTTAACCAGGCAACGCCGACGCAGACGCCGACGCCGACGCCGACAACCGCTCAAGTGATGACAATAACTCATCATTTTTTTTCAAAAAATCAGATGAGCTAAAAATAGCCGCATAAAAGCTTACGGAATGTTTCAAACACTGATAGAAACACTTACTGACAGCTGGCCCGAATCAAGACAATGATGTCGTAGTTCCATTAGAGTTCTGAAACCACAGGGATGAAGTCTTGATTGCAAATGACATAATATTCTGCAGCAAGACATTGGTCATTCCAACCTGACTGCGTAATGAAATGATCAAAGCCGTTCAAGTAGGTCATATGGGCTCGACAAAAACATTGAACAGAACCAAGGATATTATGCTCTGGCCAGGTCTGCTCAAACACTGGTCACCGACCACGTGTTAGCATGCCCACTAGCTATGTCTAAAACACAGAGCATCAAATGTCAAGAAACCTTTTAACCCAAAAACCATGGTAGCATATTGATGCCAACCTATTCACGCCGGACGGATGTGATTATCTTATCACAGTGGACAGGTATAGCGATGTTTTTGAAGTAGATGCACTGTCTGATACTAAAAGCAAACCATTGGGAAACTCACAATACATATGGCTCGCTATGGGCAAGTAGAAACGCTTAAAAATGAAAATGGGCCACAATTACAGCTCCAAAGGGTTTCATAAATTTGCTAAGGACTGGGACTTCAAACATGTTACATCTTTGCCTGGACACAGCCTGTCAAATGGGTTTACTGAAAAATATGTTTTCCATTGCTAAAAGATCAATGAAACAAGACCTGTCACTATTAGCAACAAATGCCCCCAAAGCGAGCCCAAGAATGTTACAGTTGTCTGCGCAAAATATAACAGAATAGTTTAGGTATTAATCAATTAGTGACCTTGACACTGACCTGAGAGACCCGGTCATAAGTGTGACACACCTCTGTCCTCAATATGGTTAACATGCCAAATAATTTTAAATCTCTTGATAAATGGCAGAGTAATGGACCAGACAAGAAACAGACCATGTTAACCTTTGACTTCTAAGTGTGACATGTCATCTCATTATAGGGAACATTTTTGCCAAATTATTTCAAAATCCCTTCATGGATGGCAGAGTTATGGGCCAGACACAAAACAGACCCTGTTAACTTTTGACCTCTATGTGTGACCTTGACGTTGAAGTTAGGGGTCTGGTTCTTATGCAAAACACGTCTCATTATGGTGAACATTTGTACCAAGTTATTTCAAAATCCCTTTATGGATGGCAAGGTCCGGACAAAAATTTACACAGACGCACGGATGGACGGACAGTGCAATTTTAATATGTCCTGACCTTCAGGGGCATAAAAATGTCACAAAGCAAAACAGACTTATATTTTGGCATTTTTAGAATACAAGAACACCTTGTTAGATTGCGGGGTCTCCCCGGCACAGTTGTAGATGTGGAGATTGTTAAAATGTATTTTGCCCGCAACAAATGAGCAATTTATAAAACAATTTAAACCAGCTTTCATCCATAACAACTGTTCGAAAATCTCTGCAAGAAAGCGAGTGCCCCCATTTAAACAAAACTGGGAGAGGACAATATAACAATGCTACTAAGCAAGTTTGATGATGATCCATCCACAGGTTCATGAAAAGAAGTTGTTTAAAGGTATTTCTATTCTTTGCTCTTGCGACCCTTAAAGCGGCCAAGACTTCCTCCGTTTGAACAAACTTTGGAAAGGATGATGCTACAGAAAAAGTTTGATGAAGATCCATCAAGTGGTTCATGATATTTTTCTACTTTTATCTCTGGCAACCCCTAAAAGGTGCCATGGTTAACTATCTGAACAAAGCTGACAGAGATCCAAGATGCTATTGACCAAAGTTGGTGCAATTCTGACCAGTAATTTCAGAGAAGATGTTTAAGTAAAAATATTGATGCAGAACAACAGACCATCCATCTATACTAACAGCACACCCTGAACAAAGTTCTGGTGAGCTAAAAATGGTCAAACTGATGGAATTTGGAGCATAACTCACCTTCAGTCTGCACTCCTGGTGATTTCAAAAAACTTGACTACAGATACAAATATAAGTTAACATAGTTGGCACAAAAATCAGTCTGAGAAAATCAGTTTTATCGTGTTAGGTTTTCCGGACAAATCTACACATACTTTTTAGTTTCCTTGAGACTGCCTTGTATGCTAATGGAATGCAAATGAAGTTACTGAAACTTATACATGTATAACATTTAAAGACTGAGCTTTTGCTACTGACAGTTCAATTACGGCATTTCTTTTTATGCACTCTGTAACTAGACCGCCATCTGAAGACTTTACCACATACGTTACAAATTATCTTGCCATCCTCATGCACCCGACAGTGTTGTGTTAGATACCTTTTAGTTTTACACAATTTCTGGCAAACATCACACTGATACGTCAAAGCTGATTTATCTCGATGTTTCCCACAAACCTTTGCTACGTGATATCGCCAGTTCTTTTTGTAACTGAAGGACTTTTGCACACATCACACTGATAGTGTTTTTGGTGTTTATGCACAGCTGAATTATGCCCATTCAGATGACTTTTGCTGCTGAATGCTTTGTCACAAACCTCACACACATAGGGTCCTTTGTTTAAATGTGTTACATCATGGTGTCTCTTTAAGGTGTAGTCACTTTTGAACATTTTCCCACATATATTACAAAGGTGCTCAAATCCCGTATGTGTCTTTATATGGCAATCCAAGCGCCTTTTAATATAATATGCTTTGCTACACATGTGACATAAGAATTTTTTCTCTGTAGTGTGAAGTTTCAAATGATGCTGAAGACACTGTTTGGTAGACAGCTTCTTGCCACATGTGTCACAGGTGAAATCACCAGAATTACATTCAGAACTGAAAACAGACAACACAAAACTTTAACTAATCAATGATAGTGCACAAATTAAGAAATAATTTATAGCAAAAATGTGTTTTAACACTATTTATGCCTGATGGGCAGTTATATGTTGCGTGTAAAAATTTCACGAGGGCACAGCCCTCCTGAAATTATTTGTACGTTGTATTACCACCAGAGGGCATAAATAGTGTCAAAACACGGTTTTCCTACCAATTATTTCGATTCTAATATGCCCTTAATCTAAAACAGTAGATGAAATATAGTAGTGCTCTTTCTTGGCCGCAACAAAAACACTGACGTCAGGGCATGTTAACGTGACGTCATTGTAGGGTAAGAGTGTTTTAACAGAGAAAAGCATATTAGAATGTTTCTTTTTTCATACTTAATTTATTAAATCAGTTGAGAAGACTTCTAAAATACAAACTCTTAAGGGGACGCATACTTTGAAATTAGAAAAAAGTGGGTGGGGTATTATAAAATTTACCTGCAAAAAAGTACAAGGTTTTGGTAAATGAAATGAATACTGTTTCAACTGTTATAAGTACACAAAGGATTGCTCACTAAAATAAAAATGAGAAAAACTGAAATAAGAAAGTTATTGTTGAATTACATAAGACTTCTTGTGTACATTCAAAGTCAACAATTAAGACTTTTTGGTGCGTAAATAATAGTGCTTCACTTTGTCCAAACATTTATCAATGTCCTACAGATTCTAATTTAAAGAAAGAATGTGAAATAAGTTCACTGTCTTGCTTTTCATTTCGCATATGTGAGCTAAAACTCATTATTTAGTTTGTTTACAAAGTAGTGCATAAGAAAAGATACGGTGGTCAAGGAATGCCACATTCTAAAACTATAAGAGTATATTCCCCTGAATACATTAAACATTTATCGTTACAGAAGTCTAGTGGCTTACAATAAAGGCCTAGAAATGTTGCCATTATTAATTTTTAACTTGGTATTCATGAACTACAATGCACTTAAATATCAAAACACATTCAACAAACTTTTGAAAATGTATTGTCTTAAAAATCCCTAAAATAAGGTATGAAATTTGGTTGAGAGGTCCAATCAATGTGTATATGTGGAAAAGCAACATTGTCGTAGCCCTACACTTTGTCAGTTTACGGAGGTAACTACTGCCGACGATCATCAGCTCGATTATGGGAGGAACATGTTCCATTCCACTATTTACTTACATCAAGCATACCGGAACTGACGTACGTGGGCGCGAGAAGTTGTCAAACCCCACTCTTTCACCAGCTTTCCTTCAGTAAACATCAAAACTTCTACTTCTACCGACTTTAGTCGACTACGAACAGGTAAGTCGTATTTAATACAACTTTATGATTGTTAATTACAAGTAGCTAGCAACAGCTACTTTACTGGCGCTGCGACGCGGCCTGTAGCGGTCATTTTGCCAGGAATGGAAATATCCATTCAAAAGGATATGTGCATATATGGCGGCCATCGATTTGAGGTGAATGTCACCTTGTAGTTGAAAAATTTGGTTAGAAATATTTTTTCAATTAATTACTATGATAGGTTCTTATGTATTTCAATTATATTTTAGCTGTGGGGCTCGGATGTTTTCAGATATAAATTCTACTTTTGAGAGCTTTCATTTTCCAATTTCAAGAAACCGGAAACCGGAAATACTTGTTCAGCCATATTGATTTTTTGAATTTTATCAGGTTTGTTTCACACATCTTGAGTTTTCTAAGGGGGAGATGGCATATAGATTTAATCTATTGATGTAAATCGACAACGGTGTTGCTGTTAAAAAATTTCATTGCTTATATATGTGGTTATAATTTTTTATTTTTGACCGGAACTCAAACAGTGGTAAATGTTTTTAAATAAAACTCCCGACAGGCTTAGGAGTTATAATAGATCCCTGAAGGAGCCCTGGGCACTGGTGAGATCTTGGTGTTAAATTTTTGTATTTTTACCACAGGATTTGCAATGGGCATACTTGTTACAGTATTCACCAGTCTCGCTAGATAAATATTTTATGTCTCTTACGTGGAACTGATGTGTGAGATATTCTTTGTTCATTCTTGGTATTTTTACTTGATTAATATGGGCTGTAATTCATTCCGGAATTCAACTTGAATAGTTATTGGTTAGATATGCCGGGTAAATAATCTCGAAACATTTCGGCCTAAAATAGTTGTTTAATACATATTAACCAATTTTTTCAAAAAGAACACTTTGAATAAAAAATTGTTCAATCTATGAATTTATAAATTCACTGGGCACATTTTACTGCCAATACTTTTTTATTTATAGGCGCTGATACTGTTCAACACTCAGCAAAGGCCAGCTGTACGATTTACCTGTGTAGCAAGGCTCAAGCCGCACATATCAAGGGTAGAGAAGACAACTTGAAACCAAGTAGGTTGCGACCTTAGATATTACTCCTTCAAATTTTGGGGAGAATATTTGGTCATAGTTTGTCTCTGAATCCCCCTGGCAAAGGGATTCAGCCCAATTATCGGTGATAAAACCGAACAGAAGTGAAATTCCAGATTATTGGTTTTCATGCTTTACATGAAAATACTGATATCACTGGATATATTCACTATAAGACCACGTGTTTAATCCAGCTATACTGGATATTGTATATCTATTAAGAGTCTTCAGGATATATTTAACAAACGAAACCTGCTCTTTCTAATCTTAGGTTTAGGAGCTATTTTTTGTTAAAACTTATGTCTGATCAACCGAAACTTAACATACACAGAGCTACAAGATCAGATTTATTGAGAATACCATTTATTGGAAACAAAATAGCCAATAAAATTTTGACTTATAGGCGAAAATACACTATTGAACCTGATTATTTAAAAAAGATAGCACCAAGGGTAGATAGTTCTCTATTTGATTTCTCAACTGACCCTATTGAAATTATGGCGGAAAATGTTGAACCTACACTCCCAAAAATTGCTGAAGAAGAGGAATTAATAAGCTTTCAGGAAGATGTAGATAATGTCATAAATCCCAACCAAACTGAACCTTTAGATATTAATGCGCAGGATCCTGTTGAAATTCCTGTAAGTAAGCCCTCAGAGCTAAATGAACCCAGTTCCACGCAAACTGAAGATCAATCATATAGACCAGAATACCCGAGTACTCCTATGGGTAATCCTTCAATGCAATCTGAGGATTATTCGAATCAAAGATATAGTACTCCGTACACCCCATATAATCAAATGTCTAGAAACTTTGAAAATTATGGTGGGGATGGGTCATATACCAATTTTCCATACAATCCAAATAATAGAATTCCAACCCATTGGGAATCTATTAGGGCTAACACTCCAGCAAATACGGGAAATTCTAACTGGGCAAATAACTACATGGATAGTTTTCCCTCAAACGTTGGAAACTATCCTGATGATAGCAACAGATCTAAGTCCTCTAGATATCCAGCTCAAACCGCGGATCTAGGTGACAATGTTACTGTAGACAGACAGGGTCAAAGACCTTACAATCAAGCCAAAGATTGGAAAATTCCAAAATCTATTTGTTATGATGGTACCGGGGACTGGCGGGCTTTCTATACAAAATTCTCGTCATTTTCCGAAGAAATGCAGTGGTCTGGCAGGGAAAGAAAACGTGCCTTATGTTGGGTCTTAGAAAGTAAAGCAGTGAATTCTATTATCATGTCACTAGTAGAAACCCGGAGATCGAATATTTCGATCTCATCAAAAGTTTGAAAAACGATTCGACTTCAGAGATCTACCCGAGACATTGATACTGACCTTTCACAATACCAAGCAAACCCCTAACGAAAATCTAAATGAATGGGCTGAAAGGATTTTAGATCTCGCACATAGGGCATACGTTGATTTACCTGACAATAAAGTTAGTTCAATGGCCGTTATGCGTTTCTGCCAGGGCTGTATTGATAGGGAAAGTGGTCAATATGCTGCAAATATACGTCCTGCTACCATTGAGGACGCTATTGACCGAGTCCGATGGTTCCAACATAACAATGCAATTATCTTTGGTAAAAAGAAATCGGTCAAATTTGATGAAACTAGGAACAGAATTGACATCAGATCGGTTCAATATCAAAGTTCTGATGATGAATCTGATCAAGATACTTTTCTGATTCAATCTGTGAAAAGCCGTTCATCAGATAAGACCAGATCTACTAGTGAGGCCCATACCCAGAAAAAGTCTGTACTTTCAAACAATCCTATGGTCAGGCAAAAAGGTCACGTTCAAATGGGAACACTTAAAGGTTTCGAAGAAAGAATGACTGCTATGGAATCTAAAATAGATACTTTGGCTACAAGCGTGTCAAAATTGACAACCTTAGTAAACAGTAGGCAATCTCGTAGGCAATATAGCAGTCCTTCCCCTTCTAGGAATAAGACTATCATTACCTGCTTTGGATGCGGTAAAGAGGGTCATTATAAGAATGAATGTCCTAACAATAAATCAGTATCATTAGTCTCAAATACAGAAACTGACGAAGATTCTTTAAACGAATCCGGGTCGGACAACGAGGCCTAAGCCCGACCCCGTCTCATGAGTCTTTAGAAGGCCTCGACTTGCCAAAAAATAGGTCAAATATGGATAAACATCCAGTTGACAAAAATGATTTAAATAGTTCGGCTATGACCGATGCTAAAAATCAGAAATTAGAGCCGGATAATTATCCAATACCGAATGGTAGTCGTTCCCTTTTAAACGATTCCCTTCTGTGTTGTATGCAGGATAATAAATCGGATAACAATCCTGACACAAATCCTGAATTACACTCAATTCCCGAAACTGAAGGCATAAATATCTGTCAATTACGTTCAAATTCTATGCTTAATTTGAAGATTAATCTGGGAAATATCGATACAACAGCAATATTAGATACAGCTGCTGAGGTATCGTTAATATCTGATAAAATCTTCAACAAGCTAGACCCAAAGCCTCCAATTTTGAAAAAGATCAAAATGTTCACAGCGGGTAGGGAATTAACCATGGACGGATACGTCATAGGTCCAGTAAAGATTAATCTTGGTAACAATTCATATTCAGAGATTATTCATGTAGCTCCTATTGAGGATGACATGTTACTGGGATTGGACTTTATGCAGAAACATGGTATGAAAATAAGTATCCCTGAAATTAAGGACAATAATATGCCTTATTTGGAGATTAAAGATGAACATGTATCTTTAAATGTAGGACATTCTCAAAGGCCTATTAGAGTAGCCAAAGTAACAGTGAGTAAACGTACAGTATTACCACCCAACTCTGTAGCACATGTCAAATGCAAACTAAGTACTCCCATGCCTGACTATATGATTGAACCTGTATCAGGATTAAAAGTCTTGGTACCAAGAACTGTTCATGCTGCAAATAACGAACTTAAAATTTGCGTGTTGAACATCACGGATAGGTACATAACTCTTAAAAAGACTAAACCTATTGCAGAGGCAAATGAAGTTACTGAGATCTTGCCTGGGCCTGACGACTTAAATGAAGTTGGCCCTCAAGTTCAGAAAACTAATGTCTCTCAAAATTCAGAAGAGGCGGAGCAAGAATTCATGAATGAATGTTCTGAATTGCATATACCGGGCCATCTAACAGACATGTTTCAAAAATCTACTTTAGAACTAAATGAATCTCAAAAAATCTTATTCGGTAAATTGTTAGTTGAATATCAAGATGTGTTCGCTCGAGATGAATTTGATCTTGGAAATTTTAGTGAAATAGAACATAAAATTGATACGGGCGACACAAAACCAATCAAAACAAAACTGAGACGTACTCCCCTGCATTTTGCTGCAGAGGAAGAAGCACATCTACAAAAAATGCTTAAAGCAGGTGTCATCCAGCCATCAGTTTCTGAATGGGCATCTGCCCCTGTCCTTATTCGTAAAAGGGACAACTCAGTCAGATGGTGCCTGGACTACCGCGCTCTTAATCAATCAACGGTTAAGGATGTTTTTCCTCTCCCTAATGTAGCGAAGGAAGATCAAAAGAAAACTGCATTCCTAACAAAGTACGGCCTTTACGAGTTTGTAAAAATGGCTTTTGGTTTATGCAATGCTCCTGCCACATTCTCTAGGGTCATGAATTTAATCCTACATGGGCTAAATTGGAATATCGTCCTTGCCTTTTTGGATGATATTCTGGTTATGGGTAGAACGTTTGAAAACCACCTTAAAAATTTGGAAAAAGTCTTCGCACGGCTAAGACAATATAAACTAAAGTTGAAGCCTAAAAAATGCGAATTTTTCCAGAAAAAGGTAGAATTCCTTGGCCGATTAGTAGATAAAAATGGTCTGGAAATCAGCGATACACATATAGCTGCAGTCAAAGATTGGCCAATTCCTAAAAATAAGAAGGAAGTACAAAAATTCTTGGGTCTAGCTAACTATCATAGGTCGTTCATACCGAATTATGCAAAATTAGCTGCCCCTCTATATCAAATCACAGGCAAAGAACCTTTTCGGTGGGAAAATGAACAAGAAATTGCATTTAATCAAATTAAGCAAAATTTAACCTCACCACCTGTCTTAGCTCTACCAAATAATGAAGGTCAATTCATTCTAGATTGTGATGCCAGTGACTTGGCTATTGGGTGTGAATTCATACAAATTCAAAACAATGAAGAAAAAGTCATAGCCTATGGTAGTTACTCTTTGACTGCAGAACAGAAAAAGTACTGTACCACTAGAAAAGAACTTCTAGCTGTAGTACGATTTACAAGGCAATTCCGGCATTATTTGTTAGGCCGACCAGTAATTGTAAGATCTGACCACAGTAGTTTGACATGGCTGCTGAACTTCAAAAATCCACAAGGCCAAATAGCCCGCTGGATAGAAGAGCTCAGTCAATATAATATCAAAATTCAGCATCGCAAAGGTCATAAACATACTAATGCCGATGCCTTGTCAAGAATTCCAGATAGAGACATGATAGACTGTCCAAATTACAAGCTAGGAAGTGAAATTCTAGAAAGTCTGCCTTGTGGTGGTTGTTCAAAATGTGTAAGAGCCCATGATAATTGGTCAAATTTTGCCAAGGATGTAGATGATGTGATTCCGTTGTCCTCATGGAAAAACTTCACTACTCATGACCAAAACTCTATTTGTGAATGTACCCTAAATTGGTCAGAACCTTCAAGAGACATAAGTTGGCCTGACAAGAATTGGCCAAACTTACCTGATGTAGATAATATGTCTGATTCTACAATGGATGCTAACACTTATTCTGAAAATAGGCCCGACAAGAATTGGCCGAGTTCAGTATTAAGTAACGCAGAATCCGATAGATCACGACATTCTGACTATACAAAAACTGTTTCTTGTGAAAATGAAGATAACTTGTTGCATTCCCATTTAGATATTGTGGGAACCCCTGGACCAGTCATTTTGCTATGTCCTAGTTCCCACAATCCTTCCATAACCAAGGTTTGTAGGAGTGTAACAACCATATGGGGACATCAGAACCAAGAAATAGTTCAAAAACAAGCGGATGACCAAAATTTGTCAATTTTGCGAAACTGGCTTACAGATGGTACTATCCCTTCCGAAGGAACTATATTTTTGGCTAATTCCAAAACTAAGAAATATTGGAACAATAGAGAAAGATTTTTTCTAAAAGATAATGTTATTTGGTTTAGAAACAAACATGATGAAATACTTTTACTTGTTCCCGAAAATTTGAAAACATCTATTTTAGAATTGAGTCATGATATTCCATCATCAGGTCATCAAGGAAGAGATAGAGTCCTAGCTAAAGTCAAATGTAAATATTATTGGTCAGGAATGAAAAATGATATTGAACAGTACATTTCTTCTTGTGCCATCTGTAAGCAAAGTAAAAAGGGAAGTAAGATATCACGGGCTCCCATGACAAAATTTCATGCTGGGTCACCAATGGAGCGAGTACATCTTGATTTTTTAGGCCCACTCCCAAAAACGAAAAACGGGAATGAATACATTCTCATGATGGTCGATCAGTTCACTAAGTGGATAGAGTGTGTCCACTGCCTTCACAAACAGCAGAGGTGACTGCTCATGCTGCTGTGAACCAATTTTTTACCAGATTCGGCTATCCATTCGAAATTTATACGGATCAGGGGCGGAATTTCGAGAGTCAACTTTTCACAAAATTTGTGAAATGCTCCATATACATAAAGCTCGTACAACTCCCTATAGACCCTCTTCTAATGGTCAAGCAGAAACGTACAAATTTAACCTTGATGAACGCTATCCGCTGTTATATTGGGAATAACCAGACTCAGTGGGATAAGTACTTGGCACAAATAGCCAGTGCAATAAGATCAAGTGTTAACAGGTCAACGGGCTTCACTCCAAACAAATTAATGTGGGAGGGAGGTAAATATCTGTAAACATCATGTTTCCCACACCATCTAAAAACTGCTGATGTTGGAGAGTATGTCTCTGAACTAGAACATGCAATCTCCAAAGCACATGAGGTAGCTCGCAAAACTCTCAATTACAAGTCAAGAAAGAATGAAAAGGGACTATGATTTACGTTTGCATCACAGATCATACAATCCAGGAGACCTTGTTTACATCCTTGATTCAGCCTCTATAAAGGGTAAGTGCAAAAAAGTTACAACCCCCTTGGAAAGGTCCAGGTATTATAGTGGCTAAATTAAATTCGTACCTGTACAGAATCAAATTACGAAATGCAATCTGTGTTGTAACCATGATAAGTTAGCCCTTGTAATGTCAGGAAGCTACCGGTCTGGTTAGAGAAATATAAAGATAATTTCCCATTATTGGTAAAGTCCATACCAACTGAGTCACGGGGGAAAACTAGTACCTTGTATGTCTTTGTAGACGGCCTTACACAGGTGAATTTATGATTCAATGTGATTATTGTACCGAATGGTATCATGGCGCCTGTGTGAACGTCTCCTCAGACGATGCTATAAGAATCGATAAAATACTCATGCCCGCTATGTTCACGGAGTTAATATGGACCTGTGGATAATCATTATTATTTCAGACTGATTATGGCATCGTTAACCCCCAATTGGGACCTGATTAACAGCACCATCGCTAAAATGGATGCCGCTACTCAAGAAGGTCGCTTACTACACCCGTACCAAATGTTCAAAGACTTGTCTTGTTTATATGGGTTGGGGGAAGATGATTTTAAACGTATTGTTATCCCCAACAGGCCCAAATAGCCAAGAACATGAATCAACCGCACAGAAAACTGGCTTAAAGAGGCTAGAAAAAATGCTAGCTGCTTTTTTGCGGTACAGTGGGTCAATGATGTATTCCCCCTTTTATTTCTCGTAAGAGACCTGCTAAAAGGAAGGCGGTCTCTCTTAACAATGCTGTACCAGTTAATCCGTCCAGTTCAGCCACTGTGGATTCTATTTTGAGGATTGAACCTGATTTAATACAGGATTCAGCTTACCGAATCCATTAACACCAGTTCGTGCTGAAACTGTAACTTATACAGGTCAAACTAATTCTGAAAACCAGGAGAGTGTTGACAAAGGAGAGTGTCCAATGAAGGCTTCTGAGGACCCTCAACTGGAAATCCTGGAAAATTCCGGTAGTACAGTTCAGAAACCTCTCCAGATCACACTACCTGATCCTTTACCTGAAGAAGCTCAACCGGAAATCCTGGAAAACTCCGGTAGTACGGTTCAAGCTAATCTTCAAGTCGCATTACCTGACTATGTTGCTGAAGAGCCTCGACCAGAAATCCTGGAAACTTCAGGTAGTACGGTCAAGGCAAATATTCCTGTTAATTGTACTAAATATATAGCAACCAAAACTATCTGGAATAGTTCCTATAGGTCAAGTACAACTCCTGTTGGTCATGATGGTCATAATCTGCCCATAGGAGAAAGGTCAAAACCAACTCCTGTAACCCATCAGGATTTCAAAATCGTTATTCAAAATGAAAATCCTATAACCCGTACTAAACCCAAAACCCAAGGTTGGAGTGTATGTCCACTGTGCGGAAAGCATTCAAGACGCCTCCGCTGGCACGCCAATCGATTCCACTTTCAGTTTTATTCATTGATCAAGAAACTGAAACCCAGGCCAATGATCCAGCATTCCATCAAGCACGGGTGGAATGTCTCCAGTTATTGTCTAGGTTACTATTGGGACCAAAGGCTGGTCTTGAAGAGTTAGTTGATTTCCATAACGTCAACTCTGCTCTACCTTATAACTGCTCTGTGTCAGATAACAGTCAAAGAGCAATGCAACTTCTTTGTTTTAATCAAGGTTGGCAAGCCCCAATGTGTTCACTCTGTCACCTATTAATTCGTTGGCTTGTCTCATTCACTGGAGGGTCATAGTAACGACTTGCAAATATCTCTCTCTCGAAAAAGGGAAGAATTTGCAACCTTCTGTGATGAAACTGGGGCCCAATTACACTTGGAAGTACCCAAAAATGTCAGGACCCCTACATTAGGAGAACCGCAAGGGTTCAAAGAAGTTGCCACAGGGGATCATAACTCATTACAAATTACAGTTACCCCCAATCCCCCCAAAAAGCCGAGGTTGCAGTACAATGAAACGGAAGCCAATTCTTCACAATCTCAGGTAACAGCCAATCCTTGCGACAATTCTACCATGCGATCCAATGAAGTGGATGCTATAGATTGTCATTTTCATTTAGACCGTACGGGGAGCAGAGTACTCAAGAAATCACACAAGCTGATGATCTCCTTACTCAGATCTTGGAGTTTCGGCAGGTGGTGAGTCCTCTGGTTCCTGTGAGGTTACTGGGAATGGTCGCCAATTTTTGTGATCCAGATAGCTACCCAACCCTCTTTCCCTCGGATTCTAGACTCAAGATATCCATTGGTCTCCATCCGAGGAAAGTACGAGAATTCTCCCAGAAACTACTTAGCGATCTGGTTGGAATTCTAAATAATCCAGCAACAGTTGGACTTGGGGAAATAGGTTTGGACTGGACAGAGCCTAGGATCACACGGTCTACACAAATACAGGTGTTTAAGGATTTGCTTCGGGTTTCTGACACAAACAGGGTGCTTATTCTCCACCTAAGGGGAGAAACCCCTGCTGACTTTTCCGTGTTCCACACCGGACTGGAAATCGTTAGTTCCATTTGTCGGAAATCCCAGCCTATCCACCTCCATTGTTTCAGTGGAGATTTATCCGTAGTCGCATCTTGGGCGACGTCTTTTCCAAATTGCTATTATGGATTCAATGCCAATGTGGCCCATTTCGGACCTCAGCAGGTAGCGGCGCTCCGGGCGATTTCGTTAGACCGAATTCTCTTGGAAACCGATGCCCCTTATTCGCCTCCTGTAAAGGGGATCTCCAAGAGTGTGCAAATAATCAACACTCCTGCATTCGTAGGAGATGTTGCAAAGTTGGTTTCCGAAGTCCGTGGGGTCTCCTTGGATCGCTTGCTACAGGCTTCGGTAAAGAATGCCAAGGATTTATACAAATTCTAAAGAAATAAGTTTCAGTTTGACCTGAGTAGATATTCTTTTTTTTTTTGTATTATTTTTGTACATTTGTTCCCAGGTTCACTATAATTTTTACCCGTGAAACCTGGTTTCCGTTTGAACTGAGTAGATATTAATTTTTGTGGTATTTTTGTAGGTTCACTATAATTTTTAGTATCTTTATAATGATTTCATTTCACCATTTTGATCAGTCGAAATTCCAGATAATCCTGGAAAAATGGCCTGATTTCATTTCCCTAGTAACTGGACGGATAACTAAATTGTAAATATGTACGTTGGTGTATAATAATTTTATAGGTTTTATTAAATTTGGGGACGTATTTTAAATAATATGGGTTTTTTATATAAATGAGTTTTAAAATTATATTTTCCTTTGGTCAATATCAATAATCTTGGATGCGCATCCTGGTTATCACACACACACCAAACTTGGTAATTTGGGTTACCTTATTAATTCTAAATGGTGATGACCGGTTCCATAAAATGGGGAGGAGTGTCGTAGCCCTACACTTTGTCAGTTTACGGAGGTAACTACTGCCGACGATCATCAGCTCGATTATGGGAGGAACATGTTCCATTCCACTATTTACTAAAATCAAGCTTACCGGAACTGACGTACGTGGGCGCAAGAAGTTGTCAAACCCCACTCTTTCACCAGCTTTCCTTCAGTAAACATCAAAACTTCTACTTCTACCGACTTTAGTCGACTACGAACAGGTAAGTCGTATTTAATACAACTTTATGATTGTTAATTACAAGTAGCTAGCAACAGCTACTTTAACATTCTAATCTTGTTCACAAAAGTTACTAATACACAGCTGGAATGTCAATGATCAAAACTGGACGAATATACAGTTATCCTCACTTTAATGTCATTTATAATTTGTCCTTGAATTCTCCACCATACTTTTCATAACTCTGTTTGCACGAGTTGCACGAGAATGCTGTCATTCACGTAAAAAACGGGGTCAAATAAGTTGTAAATGCAATATCATCTAAACGTAATTAATGGATTATGCAGTTCAAGATAAACTTTATCTCATAACGTAACGAACATGTATAATGTTGTAACAACAACTTTACTTACACTGATTTAAGTAGCAGTCGGTTTATAAGTGACTTTATTGATTCATTTTGTGTTTTGTTATTGTTGTCAAAAGTATAACGGAAGTGCCTCACAACTGAAGCGGAAACCAGTTTGATGCGCAAAGTAGTCCACTGTAAGTAATATTTTTTGACAAATGTCCACAGAAATTAATAATTTTCTCATATTAAAGACGAATATCTGAATAGGATTCATTATTTGATAAGAAATTATAATCATCGACATGTTTTTTTTAAAAATCGTACACGTGCTGACACCTAAGTTGTCTCCCGTTGTTTAGGTTAAAGGTCAGTAATTCAAATCCTTCTTTGTTTCATATAAAAAACGACAACTTCAGGTCGTTTTTATGTGTCTTTAGAGAACATCACTTTTTCCTACACCTATTTTTTATGGAAGTTCTATCACAAATTAACGAAAAAATGAAAAGAAAATAGGGGGTTATGTAGTTCCTAGTGAAATGCCAGTCAGTTGTGGTCTGCTACCCTAAAAATGGCGCATATTTGCTCTCGTCCGCGCAATAAACACCTACTTCCGGTTTCGATCTGCAAAACTTGCCATGTGGGTTGTATGAACATGAAAACCGTCTTATTTCATGCAGAATGTATTCTAGTAGTGAAAAATGGTGATTAAAGCACTCGTTCTACACGAATTTGCGCAAAAAATGGAAAAATTTGGATCTATTTATTATGGACTTCTTTCGACTACACCACGGAAGCACATTTTCGACCGAATTACTGACCTTATTCCTATAGGCATGATGGTAGTAATTCGCCGGATATGTCTCCGTCGTCCACTCGAATGTAGTCCATATCAATATATAGTGCTATTTTCCCGCCTAGTAAAGGCCATTTTCATGCCAGATATAAGCTTTATTGATGCTTGATTGTAAAAAGGAATGTCCGCAGATGATTTTAAGCTACGTTATATGCTTCACAAGTTGATTGGAAGCTGTCTTGTAAAATGAAAGTGAAAGTAGGTATTTCCTGATGTCTACCTACGCAATATTAACGTTTTCATCACGTGTCTCAGTCACGTGACCATGGTTTCACTGCATTATGGTCAACCCCATATTTTTTGGGTATATTTTGATTGCCTAAAGACAGACCTTCAAGACAAGGGTAGTCTCGCAGGAAGTGAAAGGCTAGAAATCTTGATAAAAATATGTTATAAATTGTTAATTTTATATAGAAAATAGTAGCGGGAGCATTTAATACCTTCATACCTAGAGTTACCTTTCGTCAGGCGCAGTAATACATTTGCAGTGAATCGCCGAGAAGTCGTGGGAAAATTAAAAACCATGTAAACAAAGTAAAATTAACCACCTTTTCAAGATGAATTTCAAGTGATCGACATTATGCATTTAACCCGCCTGACCTGTGTAGCATCTTAGATATCTTTTCTAAGGTATTCATTGTGTAGAATGTCATGTTATGCCCTTGCAATGCTAATCCCACTCTGCCTTTTTTTTTACATTTTTTATCAATGAGAAATATGGCGTCCATCCCGAGATTAACAGACGTGGCGTTAAATTTTTACATGTTTAAGCAAACCTGGTGTGTTAGAAAGAAAATCTCATCCCTTCAACATTATTTGGAACACTGTTATTGTAAAAAACCTGTATTTTCCTTATACAAAAGCTTAATATTTTGTGTTGAATGTACTTTCACAAAGACCTCTGTTTTCCTATTACATTCATAGTACCACATCCTTATCCACAAAATACTGAATATTACAGGTGTCCATCAGTATTATATCAGTTTAGGAATATGTTTTTTATTTTCCCACCATCGATTTCTTGAATATGCACCCCTTCCGCATTGCTGTCTGAACTGTGAATGTAGCAATATGCGTCCCCTTAAACATTAGTTCAGCAAAACCATTTGAACAAATGTAAGAGAGGTACATACACAGATGCTACAGACCTTGTTCGGTGAAGATCCATCAACTGGTTCATAAGAATAGTCATTAGAGTTTATTTTCTTCAAGCTTTGGACCTGGTTCCTCGAAGGGGTCAAGCAGAACTATCTGATTTAACTTCAGAGAGGTGCATGCAAGAAATCTACTGATCAAGTTTTGTAGTGATTCATCAAGCAGTTTATGAGAAGTTTCTTGTTGAGCTCTATAGTGTTAACAAAATTTTCCTTTGATCTGGCCTACTGACCTAGTTTTGACTCTACAGATTATCAAGACAAACATTCTTATCAAGTTTCATAACGACTTGGTCACAACTGTGGCCTCTAGAGAGTTAACAAGCTTTTCCTTTAATTTGACTGACTGACCTAATTTTGACCCCACAGACCCAGAGGTCAGCAAGACAAACATGCTGACCAATTCCCACGAGTTCCAAACTTAGCCAATGGACTCTTGAGTGTTAACAAGATTTTTCTTTGATATGGCTTCTGACCTAGTCGATGACCCCACATGACCCAATTTCAAATTTCACCTAGAGATCATCTATACAAATATTCTGACTAACTTTCATAAAGATTGGGTTACAACAGTTACTGTGGCCTCTAGTGTTAACAAGATTTTCCTTTGATCTGGCCTGCTTACCTAGTTTTTGACCCTACACGATCCAATTCCAAATCTGGCCTAGAGTTCATCAAGACGAACATTCTGACCAACACTCGCGCGTTTCCAACTTAAACTGTTGACTCTACAGTGTTAACAAGGTTTTCCTTTGATCTGGCCCACAGACCTAATTTCGACCCCACATGACCCAGTTTCAAATTTGACCTAGAAATCATCAAGACAAACATTCTGACCAAGTTTCATAAAGATGGGATGACAAATGTGGCCTCCAGTGTGTTAATCGCACAATGCAGGACGCATAACACATAATGCCAGACAACGACCGGTCACAATAGCTCACCTTGAGCAATTCTTGCTCTGGTGAGCTAAAAGAAATGGATGAAGGTATTAAACAATAGTTTTAGTCTGTGCCAAATGTAATAAGTTATAATAGAGACAGAAGTCAAAACTTAACTTAGTATAAAGGGGACACAATATACATAAAATGTCTGCAAGAGTAATTCAGAATGTGTCATATTTGCAGCTAATAATGTGGAATAACTGTAAAGTTGTATGGACTTTGTGCCATATGTTATGGGTGATGATGTGGAACAATCATTTTAAGTTTGAATCAAATTTATTTAGTAACAACTGTTACAGATATGCTGACATAGCCTCAAAATTAAACTCAAGTTCTAAGTGGAAAAGGGACATAATTCGCGAAATATTTGCACCAGAATTATAGACCTTGTGTCATGTGATTTGGATCATGATACGGAATGAATACTAGATTTGTATCAAATTCAATATGTAATAACAAAGATACAGTGAAAGTGCAACAAAATTATTCTCAAATTCTAAGTTATAAGGGAGGCATAATTCATGAAATATTGGTGCAAGAGTGCTGGTCCATGTGTCATATGTTGTGGGTGATTATGCTGCACAATTATTTTAATTATTAATAATTAATTTGATATTAACGACAGTGTGAAAGTGCACCAAAACTTTAGCCTGAAACTTTAAGTAAAAAGGGTAATAATTCATAAAATATTGGTACAAGAGTTAATGCCCTTGATGCAAGTAATAAAGTCTGAATCAAATCCCTTCTGTAATATCAAACTCTAGTTGTTGTTGTTTTTAGTTAAAAACTGATGTTAAGCAGTCCCGAACTACTTTTTTGTGTAGTGTAATTAGTTTACTCATTTGCACTGTAAGCTCTTGTTGTTGTTTTTTAGTTAAGAAACTGATGTTAAACAGTTCCGAACTACTTTTTGTGTAGCGCAATTAATTGACCTGCGGCGCATAGGTGCGACATTGAATATTATATAATTAACTGTATAGTATTTGTATGCTATTTAAATGTTAATCCGTCCATCCAAATCCTGAAATATCTTACAAATAATTCATAAATATATGTATATGATTAATGTCAAAATCCGTTATAATTGTTTGAATGTCATCTGTATTTTCATGCCATGCAAATATGCTTGTAAATGTATTTATCACGAGGAACTTTTAGTTCAAGTGAAATAAAATTCTGTTCTGTTCTGTTCTGTTCTGTAATATCAAAGATATAGTGAAAATGAAAAATCAACCAAAATCCTAATAACCGTTGAAAGAGCTGTGTTTTCGAAATGCAAAAGTGTATACCCAACACTTTTTTTAAGTTTATAAAGGCAGTACGAAGATCCAGGTCATTTATATTTATGTAAGTTTGTAGGTCTTTCCAGAAGGTTTGTCGAGTGTGAATATGAATTAAATTGGGTCATTAATGTGGGTTGTAGAACCAACAATGTTTATGTTTGAAGGTGAAGGTCATATGAGGGTCAATGTCATTTCGAAATAGATCAGTTTGCAGGTTTTGTCACAAGGACTGCTGAGTGTGAGTATGAACTGAACTGGGTCATTAATGTTAATTAAAGATGAAGGTCAAGGTCATCTTTATATAGGTCAGTTTGTAGGTCTTTCCACAAAGTTTGCTCAACTTAACTGGTAATTTATGTGGGCTACAAGATGAAAAAAATATTGTTTATTCAGGTATCAAGTTTGAATGTCAAAGTCATATGAAGGTCTAAGTCATCAATATATAGGTAAGTTTGTAGGTATAGCCACAAAGCCAAACATTTTATATATTCAAGTCTTAAAATCTGAAGGTGAATGTCATTTATGTATAGGTCATTTTGTAGGTGTTGCCACAAGAATTGTTGAGTGTGAGTATGAACTAAATTGGGTCATTAATGTGCGCTGTAGACAATCTGGTTTGTAGCGACAGTTCAATCGATATATGCCCGGGGGCGGGGTGCATAAAAGGGGGAATTATGTCACCAAAAATAAGTGCCAGCTTATCGACCTAGTGTCACTTGATATAAGTGATGTTATGGAACAATTATTTTAAGTTAAATTAAATTCATTACATAATAACAGAGATAGAGCGAAAGTGCACCAAAACATTAACCTGAAATTCCATGTAAAAGGTGGGTGGGTGGGGGTATTCATCAAATATTGGTGTGAAAATTATGGCCCTTGTGCCATATGATGTGGATGATGATAAGGAAGTTTAAAGCAAATCCATCAAGTAATTACACAGATAAAGAGAAAGTGCACCAAAAATTTAACCAAGGTGTGGATGCGGAACAGATGCTGACACGGATGCCGGGTCTCCATATACTTCCTATAGTTGCTCTAAAATTACCAGATTATTAAATTAGGTCCCAGTGACCTAGACCTTCAATTCAGTGACCTAAAATCAATAGGTGTCTTCCTCCAATTGGCCTCTAATTGGCCTTAGTCATTTTCTTAAGTTTGAAAGCCATAGCTGTTGTGCTTTATACTATGACTTTTTTGTATAATAAACCATTTTCAGGTATCAGGTTAATGTAGAACCTTGACCTTTGACCTATTAAAAAACAACAATACAGATCCTCTTCAAATGTTGCTTAGTTATCCTTTCAAGTTTTAAAACTGTTGCCATGATATGTTTTTACTAAGAGTTCTGAAATGAAAAACAATGACTGATAGATGGACAAACTGCCATTCCATAACACATCCTACATTTTTGTTTGTATTTTATTTCAAAATAGCCATCTATAAAGGCACCACTTATTATATAATTTTTTTTACTGTGTAAAGTCTTATTTAACACCCTTCTGTTAAGGTAATGTTACTTCTATAAACAATGCATTAAAAACAGAAAAAATACAAACAATAGGGCCATCCTGGCCCTAAGTCGCTCACCTGACCTTGACTATTTGACCTTGAGTAGTTTTACTTGTATGATATACTGAATTATGAATGGTCACAACTGTGTATAGCATAAAGTAATGGCTACTTAAAGGGGCTCAGTGCTACCATTTGGACAAATTTGGAAGTTGACCTTATAATGATGCTACAGATCAAGTTTCATGAAGATCCTCCAAGCAGGTCTAAGCAGAAGTCATTTAAAGATTTTTCTGTTTTAGCTCTGGTGACCCCTAAAAGAGGCAAAAGGGATCCATCTGAATAAACTTATGAGAGAATCTAATAAGGATGCAAATAGACCCCATAATGTGGTTCATGAGAAAGAAGTAGTTTAACTGTATTTCTAGTTTTATCTCTAATGGCCCCTCCAAGGGCCAAGCTTCCCCATAAGTATGTTAAAATAAAATATTTAACTTGATTTATGTGATTTATTTATGTTAAGTTTCTATTAGTTTAGTTTATACTAATTTGTTTTTTAGCTCGATTGTGATGAAAGCTTCAAGCTTATTGTAACCACTCTCGAATCCGCTTCCTGGAAAAAAACAGTACTGGTGTCATTAGACAAGTCATGGGCCTGACCCCAGTGGGGCTTGAACCCATGACACCTTATACACTATTAAGTGACAGAAAGAAATTGCACTTTTTGGGACATTTGCCTGTAAAAAGGGAAATAACTTTGTCAAAAAAGTCAGTTATTGCCCCAGATATATGTAATTGACTTATGATACTTTAAACCTATTTTGAAGTTCCAATGTAATATCTTCATAGGTTTTCAGAGATGTTCAAAGAAAACAACAATTTTGCCACATTTTCTAAGTCAATAATTTGTCCAATCAAAAAGCAGAGATATACAACATGATTTGTTAACTTACAGCGAGGAACTCAAAGGTGTGTGTGAAGTTTCAATCAAATGCATGGATAGAATTCAGAAATGTTGATAGAAATGCCTAGTGAATTTCGGGAGAGCACTAAACAACAAAAAATGCATCCTTTTTTCCACTTTGAAGTCGAATGACTGTTACACTGAAGATACTATATCTTTTATCTTTTAAGACCTTTTTGAAATGTATTAAAAATTTAAACACTTTGTTTTGTGTTCAATTAGAGACTTTCTGTGTGCAAATGGCATACCACATTTTGGGCACGGGTATCTTTCAGGTCCATGCTTGTACCTGATATGTTCTTTCAAATACTTTTGCTCCAAGAATGATTTCTCACACTGATTACACTTATGGATCTTTTGGCGGAAAGGGTTGATGCAGAGTTTTTTGTGTTCCTCCATATACGACGGTTTGTATAGTTTGTGACAGTTGGTGCACTCTTCATTTTTCATATGAGACATTTCATGTTTCTTTAAGTTGGATTTAGAAGCAAACGCTTTATTGCATGTAATACACGGGTATGTTATGTTTTCATGTACTGATCTGCTATGTAGTAACAAATTGTATTTAAGTCCAAATATATGGCCACATATATCACACACATGTTTTTCGGTCTTGTGGACTCCTGCTTCATGACGTAACAGATCATACGCTCTAATGAAACTTTTCCCACACTGAAAACACTGCTGCGTTTTCTCACCATGCCAGATCATATGATTCTGCCTAGCGTAAACTGTTTTGAATGTCTTCCCACATATGGTGCAACTAGGAGGTTCAATTATGTTTCTGAAACAGAAATAGCAGGTAAATCACTGGAACCCAATATAATATGATGATGCAATATCTAAGACCCACTATGAAGATATAAATGAATGTAAGTAGACCAATCAAATATAAATATAGATTACTTCCTGACCATTGTGTTGATATAGCAAGACTAAGTAAACTATCAAATTATCTTCATTGTAAACAAGAGCTCGTAGAAAACATAAATGCACCCCCTTGATGCATTCAGTAACTGTGCAAGGAACTGAAATTATTTTGTCACTATGTACTGGACGTTTGATGTACTGACCTCAAATCAATAATTATGGGTCATAAGTGACCTTCGTATCATATGTGATCTTAGACCAAAGCATTCTCTAGTTACTTGATACAAAGCAACCCAAGTCCAAAACGAGGTCAAGTTCAAGGTCAAGGTCAAACTGAGATCAGGTGATGTCTGAAGATGAGGAATGGTCACAGGTTACATCTGCATTAGTATCAAGTCATTCTAGTTAGGGGTATTGATGCTAGACGAAACGGTCCCATTTGGTTAACCTCGTACGGACGGACGGATAGGACAATCACTATATGCCTCCCGCATCAGTAGATGCCGGGGGCATAAAACAGTTCTACTGTTCTGGGTCAATGCTACCTTGACCTTTGACCTACTGACCTCAAAATCAATAGGGGTCATCTGCTGGTCATGACCAACCTCCCTGTTAAGTTTTGTGATCCTAAGCCAAAGCGTTCTCAAGTTACCGTCACGGAAATGGTTTAACTGTTCCTGGTCAGTGTGACCTTGACCTTTGTCCTACTGACCTCAAATTCAATGGGGGTTATCTGTTGGTCATGGTCATCCTCCCTATCAAGTTTCATGATCCTAGCCCAAGCATTCGTGAGTTATCATCCGGAAACAATTTAACTGTTCCGAGTAACTGTGACTATGACCTTTGACCTACTGACCTAAAAATCAATAAGGGTCAGCTGCTGGTCAGGATCAATCTCCCTATCAAGTTTCGTGATCCTAGGCCTAAGCGTTCTTAAGTTATCATCCGTCAACCATTAAACTGTTTCAGGTCACTGTGACCTTCACCCTCGACCTACTGATCTCAATATCAATAGGGGTCATCTGCTGGTCATGGTCAACCTCACTATCAACTTTCGTGATCCTAGGCCCAAGCATTCTCAAGTAATCGTCTGGAAACGGTTCAACTGTTCCAAGTCCTTGTGACCTTGACCTTGAACCTAATGACCTCAAAAGCAATAAGGGTCATTTGCTGGTATTAATCAACCTGCCTATCAACTTTTATGATCCTAGGCTGAAGAAGTGTTTTCGAGTTATCATCCAGAAACGGTTTAACTGTTCCGGGACACTGACTTTGACCTACTGACCTCAACATCAGGGGTCATCTGCTGGTCATAACCAACCTCCCTATTAAATTTTGTGATCCTAGGTCCAAGCGTTCTCAAGTTATCGTACGGAAACGGAGACCTTGACTTTTAACCTACAGACCTCAAAATCAATAGGGGTCATCACTGGATTGAAAGTCTATAGATATTTTAACATTAGGGTAATATTCCTGCTTCAGGGGCAACAATTCAAATAGTAGTTAATTTAAAACTTGATATTTATTATGATATTTTCATTTTAGTAAGAACTATATAGGTTAATATTTCTATTTCTTAGCTCCATTAACTCATGATGCGGTTGAAATTATTAAACAATTTTTGCTCCGAAACCTACTCCACATTTAAGCTGAGAATGCCTTAGGCACAGGATATTGACTGTCCTTCTACTGGCACCTAATTATACTTCGTGCTGAAATAATAAAAACTGTCTACGGTACTTTATCAAGATAAGTGTTTGAAAACATGTTCAGGACATTTTAAGATGGAGGTTTGGTTCTAGGTCAAATGGTTCTCAAGTTACTGACCGGAAATGGATTTACATATTCTGTCTGCTTTGACCTTGACCTTTAATAGAGTGACCCCAAAAACAATAGGGGTCATCTACCCTGCATGTCCAATCATCCTATGAAGTTTCAACATTCTGGGTCAAGTAGTTCTCCAGTTATTGATCGGAAATGGTTTTCCATGTTCAGACCCCTGTGACCTTGACCTTTAACAGAGTCACCCCAGGATCAATAGGAGCCATTTACTCTGCATGTCCAATCATCCTATGAAGTTTCAACATTCTGGGTCAAGCAGTTCTCTAGTTATTGATTGGGAATGGTTTTCCATGTTCAGGCACATGATCTTGACCTTTGATGGAGTGACCTCAAAAACAATAGGGGTCGTCTACTCCATAAGCCCTGCCACCCTATGAAGTTTGAAGGTTCTAGGTCAAATGGTTCTCCAGTTATTGATCGGAAATGAAGTGTGACGGACAGACAAATGGACGGATGGACTGGGCAAAAACAATATGTCTCCCTCAGTGTGCGTGTGTGTGGTGGTGGTGGTGGGGGGGGGGGGCATAATAATCAGAAGCTGGCACTGTAACTAGTTATGGATGTGTGACATCAAATTTGTTAATGGCAATATTTTTTTTAAGATTAACTGATTCAAAGAATAAACTAATCATTATTGTATTTAGGTATAAAATAAACGTTTCAATAAACAACAATCAATCAAGCTAGCTATTCTTTAGCTGACAGACAGTCCAGTCTAGCCTTGATATTTATTAGTCTCCTTCTAAAAATATTAACTACCAAGGAAGTAAAAGTTTGGGCTTGAATAGTTAAACCTTATCATGCTGGACATGACTGAGTCTGCCTTTGCGCCCAGTGTAGATCATGATCAGCCTGCACATCCATGCAGTCTGATCAAGATCTGCACTGTTCATCATTCAGTCAGTATCTTTTTGGTAAGGACCCCATTTAACAGATAATGGTACTGTCCAAATTGTAAGAAATTTATAGAAATTATGCAGGTTCAGGGTTAAGGGCCAACACCCTCAAGCACAAGGCCATGAGGCAAGTGCAGTTGATTGGCACTCTTGAAGTGAAGTTATTGATTTGCACCTCCTGCTAAATGAATTAAAGTATCAAGTACCAAGCATTAGAGGTAGAAATAATATGCAGAATCTATATAGCTGCAGCTGAAATCTTTAATGAAGTAGCAATATGTTTATTTCACCAACCATCCATGTATTTTGTGTGCACATTACTTAATTTAGGGTAAAACTAGCCTAGTGGTAGAGCACCAGTTTTGAGGGTGGGAGGCTGTGAGTTCGACCCTTGGCCATCACACCAAAGTTGTAAAAAATGGTACTAGTAGTTTCCTTGCTCCAGGTGCTCAGTATTATGAGAATAGTGCCAAGACCGGTCAGCCCAATGTCAGGATAATGTAGCTGGGTAGGGTATCATGTCAGGTGTCTATGGCGTGATATTCCAGTGAGGCAGCACTACAAAAGTTGGGCATTGTGCTCACAGCTACAAGTAGACACAGTTGTTTATATATGAATGAAAAATTGTTGGAAAAGATGTTAAATCCAAACACACACAAAACTACTTAATGGAGGATCTCATTTTTACTTTAATTCTGCAATCTGTAACAATGTAATATAGAACTTTCATGAAACTGTTTGTTTGTTTTGGGTTTAACGCTTTTTTTCAACAGTATTTCAGATATTTAACGGCGGGCTAACCAAGCCTGAGTGTTCTTGCATTCTGTACCAGTACAAACCTGTTCACTGCAAGTGACTGCCAACTTCCCCACATGTATAATCAGAGGTAGAGAAGAAATGATTTCAGATATGAAGTCTTTTATCTAATTGTCACAGAGAACATTCACCACCAAAGGATCAAACACATGACCCTGCGATTTGACTAGATCTACAATACTCCCTATTGAGTTAAGAGTGCAGGCTCATGAAAACTGTGGCAATGTATTAGAAAACTGTCTAAAAGCAATTCCATTTCTACTCGTCTGCGGAATATATTCAGCAATCATGTGCTGCAACTGTTTTGCAAAGGTTATGGCAAATATTTGGCAAAGATAAAAAGTATATTCTGCAAAGGCCCTGCTTTTGCATGGGTGTATTAGAAAACTGTCTAGAGCAACTGCTTCTCAGTTCTGTGTATATTTTTTTGTTGAGATTGTCCTTCCTCTATTATCAGAGTCAACCAGAGATCAAAAAATGGGTTGGTCAGGACATGAAAACATCAAAAACAATCAGGAATATACTGAAATTTGTTTCCAGCGGCTGCTGCAATTTGTTGGAAACTTCAACATGTGATCATCTATTTAAACTAAAATTAATGAGCTCTTACCACAATATGTTAGGTCTTAATTGGATGTGATTTTCCTATCCTGATATCCTGTCAAGGCTAAGATACCCTGTGGTGATTGGTTCCATTTGATTAATATGTGATTAATATAAGTTGTAGAACTTGTTTCACAATCGACCCAAAATAAATTAGTATAAACTAAGGCTAAGATGAGGACTATTTAAGCATAAATATAATAGATTTATTAAATTAATAAATATACATTAATGGACAGATAATGTATGAACAATATCACTACACTAAGATTTGCAAAAGCTACTAAACATTTAGTTGAAAATTCATTACAAGGGGACCATGATGGCCCTAGACTGCTCACATGAATTGCAGAGCTAAAACAGGCTAAAGAGTGTGCAACTTTCTAAGAGGACCATCATTATGCTCCAGGCATCGAAAGTTCCTGAGGCAGCAGAAGTTAATTGGCAGATGACACACAGTTCAAACATTAAATGTTTCCTAGGTCTTTAAAATTAGGAGGGTAAACACACACACAAACAATTGGGAGCAGAATGAGTGTATTTTAAAAGGTGTCCTTAAAATGGTTCTACCCATATTTTCACCTCTAAGTGGCCCTTAAGAAGTTATGTTACTGTCCCATTTGCATAAAATTACGGACCATGTCTGATGGAGACCCAGCTGTTTATGAGAAGTCATTTAAAGCTATTTCTAGTTTTAGTTCTTTTGGTCCCTTAAAGAGGCCAAACACCCCATTTTGAAAAACAAGGTGGAAAGGACCTTATAATGATGCTACAGGCTAAGGTTGATGAAGATCCATCCAGCAGTTCATGAGAATAAGTGGTTTAAAGGTATTTCTATCTCTAGCTCTTGTCGTCTATAGAAGGGGCCCTGTGTCCCATTTGAACAAATTTTGGAGAAGTCCTTACAATGATGTCAAATATTCAGTCCAATGAAGATCCACACAATGCCCCATAAGAAGAAGTTATTTACAGGTATTTCTTTTCTTTTAGCTCTAGAAACCCTTAAAAGTGGCAATGCAAACACTCCTAATTGAAGTTTTTGGAAGGACCTTATAATGATGCTAAAATCAATCGAGCAGTTTATGAAAATTAAGAAGTCAGTTAAAGGTTTTTAACATTTTAGCTCTAGCTGTCTCTGGGCTGTGCTGAAACATTTGAAAAACTTAATCGAGAACCATGCTATGATGCTACTGACAGAGTATGGTGCAATGCTGACCAGTAGTTTCACAGGAAATGTCATCTGAAGAGAAGTATGGACTGAGGTTTGAATGGAAGTTGAGTGATTACAACACTTAAGTCCTCTAGTGAGCTAAAATATACAATTAAATACATCTCTAAGAGAATATAATGGAAAAAGAAAATTGTCATAAAGTACTGCTTAAATGAGACTGACAACGAGTTACTAGCAAGTTTCTCAATACACATGTACTGAACCTTTAGCCTGCTGGCAGCAAGTGATTCTGCCTTTGCAACCAGTGCAGACCAAGGTCAGCCTGCACATCCATACAGGCTGATCGACATGCAAGATGATCATGGTCTGCACTGTTTGCAATTCAGTATGTAAATTTTCAGTGAAAACCAGTTTGAATAGTATAATTATGGTACTGTCAAAACTGAATGATGGACCAGTCTATTTTAGAAATTTAGCAGGGTAGAGGTACAAAATGCTGAATAGTAAATATATTTTCGTTGCTCATTAATCAAACATTAACTTTTCAAGTAAATGTTCCATGAAGCTATAAACCATAACGGTATCTAGCTTGTGGAGTAAATGACAAATTTATCTGATGGTGCCTTTAATTAAACAATGCCAAGGAAGTAGGACTCTGACAGATCTATCTCTGGCCTCCAGATTCATTTCATTCATCAAATTCAAACTCTTCCTTGTATGTATCTTTTTGTGTTACATGTCAATATACATTAAAACTCTTCTTTGAATGTAGCTTTTTTGTTACATGTCAATAAACATTCAAAAACTGCCGGTACACAATTTGCAGTGCACCTTGTAACTTGTTCTCCAGATAAATGTTTTTCCGCAGCTGTCACATATATGTTTTGGTTCACTGTGAAGAATCATATGCTGTCTAATGCTCTTCTTGTTTACAAAAGCCTTGCTGCATACTTCACACGTATATTCTGTTTTCATTGCTGTGGAACCTAGACACACCTTCTCGTGCCTATGTGCAGTACTTTTGTACGTAAATTTCTTATGGCATTTTGTGCATGGGTACATTTTCTCAGCCTTGTGATGCTTCACATTATGCCCCTCTAGATGCTGATTCTTTGAGAACTTTCTGCCACAGATATTACACACGTAGGGATAATCATTTTGATGTGCCGTTCTTATGTGTTGATTGAGATACCAAACCCTACAAAAAGACTTCCCGCACTCAGAACACAAATGTTTGTCTCCTTGGTGTGTCTCTAAGTGTTGTTTGTAAGAACTCTGTATGTGAAACTCTTTACTGCAAACTAGACATTTGAATTCGGCAGCTGTGTGCACTTTTACATGCCTTGACAGACTGTATTTTGACATATAGGTCTTATTACAAACTGCACAGCTGAATGCACTATCCAGTGGTGATGCGGATGATACTATAGTTGGTAATATGTCTTCAAGTCTGAAATATATGACAATACATGAAAGACGGCGGTGTCTTCACCACTTCACAATCTTGACTTTAGTTACGATTTTCAATTTAACTTAAATTGCATTAGGTGTTGTATATTGCAAAATAATTTCTTTTTCTGTTTATTCGTTTTGAATTTAACACTTTTTCAACAGTAATTCAGATTTGTACTGGCAAGCAGTTCACCTAGCCAGTGGTCCTGGATTCTGTACAGTACAAACCTGATTTAAGAATTCTGTGAGTAACTGCCAACTTCCCCACATGAATCAGACAAATATGATGTGGGTGATGATGTGGAACAACTACTTCAAGTTTGAATCACATGCATTTCGTAATAACTAAGATAATAGTGAAAATGCATCAAAATTAACCTTAAATTTTAAGTAAAAGGGGGGCATAATTCATGAAAAATTGGTGCCAGAGTTATGCACCTTGTGTCACATGATGTGGGTGATAAGTCTGAACAATTATTTTAAGTTTGAATCGATTAAACTGGTCCGATTCTGATCTCTCTCCGATTCGATTAATCAAAAGAATCGGAACCGAAAGATCAATACAGACTTTTGTAATGTGGTAATACAGTAGTCAAGACTTTCAGATTATTGTATGACTAATTTTGTTACTTTTTATGAAGAATTCTATGACACAGCTGCTGTACTGTACAGCCTTTAGCAACTGTTGGGCAATTATGACCCAGTTGTTAGAATCTTTAATCGGCTGTTAACCTATCTGCTGGTTAGATCTTGATTCAAAATATTTGTCTTAATGGGATTTGTTTATTTCACTATAAAGGCAGTCCTTAACTCAAAGATTTGTTTTTCAAATTCTTCTAAAATGTCAACATATAGCCTTAAAAGTTAACCAACCGATAGCTTAAATATTTCAAGGCGTCTGATTTTTTACTGCCAGGGCAACAAAATTTCTATTATTGTTACGATCATGACAGCTGGCCTGGCAGCGTTCTCCAATTCAAAGAGCAGGTATTTTGAAATACTAACCCAAAAATTATAAAAGAGCAAAAGTATTTAAGCTAAACAGCGAGAAGTATCTGAAAAAGTCATGAAAGTGGATTTTAATTTTTTAATAAAATCAGCGACTTGAATCAATTCTTTTTGGTCAGGATCGATGTCAACGACTTTGAAACTTTGGTGATGATTAATTGAACATCGGCGACAATCGGAACATCACTAGTTAACATGCTTTTACTTTGATCTGACATAGTATATAGTTTTTGACCCAACATGACCCAGTTTTGATCCAGGCCTAGAGATCATCAAGATAAACATTCTATGCAAGTTTGTATCAAATCAAAGCATAAATGAAACCTCTATATGGCTTTTGGGCCAAAACAGAAAATGTTAACACTTTCAGGGGCAATGACTCTAGAACTCATGATGGAATCTAGCCGGTTTTCGAAAGGAACCAAGATCTTATTGTTACTCAAGTTGTGTGTAAGTTTGGTTTAAAATAAATATAAAATGTCATTTCTTTCGCATTCACAAGGTAACAAATACTGTCACAGGAGACAGCGCACTCGACTATTTCGATGCTGGGTAGTAAAACTGGGCACATCTGAGGAAACTGGAGCTGTCAATGGAGTGTTTAATGACTCCAATGGTGGATGAAGATATTGCACAATAGCTTGAGTCTGTGTCAAAAATATTAAGTAATAAGAGAGGTATAGATAAGTGTATCAAAAAAACATGTAAGTATAAATCTAAGCAAAAAGGGGGCATAATTCATATAATATTTATGCAAAAGTTACGCACCTTGTGGGTGATGATGTGGGACAACTACTTCAAGTTTGAATTAATTCAATTTCCTAATAACTGAGATATAGTGAAAATGCATCAAAATTAACATAAGATTCTAAGTGAAAAGGGGGCATAATTCATGAAAAATTGGTCCAGAGTTCTGCACCTTGTGCCATATGATGTGAGTGGTAAGGAGGAACAACTATTTTAAGTTTGAATCAAATCCATTTAGTAATAAGTCAGATAAAGTGAAAGTTCACCAAATTAACCTGAAATTCTAAGTATAAAGGGGGGATAATTCATGAAATATTGGTGCCAGAGTTATGACCCTTGTGCAAAATGATGTGGGTGATGATGAGGAACAACTATTTTCAGTTTGAAGCATATCCATCAAGTAATAACAGAGATACAGTGAAAGTGCATCAGCACTTTAGCCTGAAATTTTAAGTATAAAAAGGGGGTAAATCATAAAATACAGGTGTCACAGTTATGCCCCTTGTGTAAATGATGTAGGTAGTGATGATGAACAATCATTTTAAGTTTGAATCAAATCCCTTGTGTCACAGATATAATGAAAATGCAGAAAAAAATAACATAAAATTCTAAGTAACAAGGGGGGGCATAATTTATGAAAACTTTGTGCCAGAGTTATGCACCTTGTGTCATATGATGTGGGTGGTGATGTTCAACTACTACTTTAAGTTTGAATCAAATCCATTCAGTAATGACTGAGATAAAGTGAATACACCAAAAATTTAACCTGAAATTCTAAGTAAAAAGGGGGGATAATTCATGAAATATTGCTGCAAGAGTTATGACCCTTGTGCCATATGATGTGGGTGATGATAAGGAACAATTTGCAAAATGTGGTCTGTATCATGTTCACAAGCCAAAAATAGCAAATTTTGGCCCCTTAAGGGACCATAACTCTGGAACCCACAAGAGGAACTGACCAGTTTTTGAAAGGAACCAAGATATTATGCCAATATAAGTTGTTCGCAAGACTAAGTTTGATTAAAATTGATTGCAAATGTGGTCTCTAGCGCATTCACAAGAAATTGTGGCCAGACAACAACGGACGAAGGGCGATCACAAAAGTTCACCCTGTCACTATGTGACAGGTGAGCTAAAAAGAGAAAGTGTAAAACAAGGGCTGTCGGAGGACAGCAACGCTCGAGTATTCAACAGCCTTGTCAATTGAATTAATACAAAAGTCGAAACTAGAGGACCATGATGGTCCTGAATCACTCACCTGTTCCCACATGACCCAGTTTCGAGTATGACGTCGTTTTTTCTATTATTTGACATAGTGACCTAGTTTTTGAGCTCATGTGACCCAGTTCTGAACTTGACCTAGATATCATCAAGGAAAAAATTCTGACAAATTTTCATGAAGATCCATTGAAAAATATGGCCTCTAGAGAGGTCACAAGGTTTTTCTATTATTTGACCTATTGACCTAGTTTTCGAAGGTACATGACCCTGTTTTGAACTTGACCTAGATATCATCACAGTAAAAATTCTCACTAATTTTCATGAAGATCTGTTGAAAAATATGGCCTCTATAGATGTCACAAGGTTTTTCTATTTTTATACCTACTGGCCTAGTTCTTGACCGCACGTGACCCAGTTTAGAAACTGACCTAGATATCATCAAGGTGAACATTCAGACCAATTTTCATGAAGATCCATTGAAAAATATGGCCTCTAGAGAGGTCAAAAGATTTTTCTAATTTTAGACTTACTGACCTAGTTTTTGACCGCAGTTGACCCAATTTCAAACTTGACCTAGATATCATCAAGATGAACATTCAGACCAACTTTCATACAGATCCCATGAAAAGTATGGCCTCTATAGAGGTCAAAAGGTTTTTTTATTATTTGACCTACTGACCTAGTTTTTGATGGCACGTGGCCCGGTTTCAAACTTGACCTAAATATCATTAAGGTGAACATTCTGACCAATTTTCATGAAGATCCATTCAAGGGTATGGCCTCTAGAGAGGTCACAAGGTTTTTCTATTTTAAGACCTACTGACCTAGTTTTTGATTGCAGTTGACCCAGTTTCAAACTTGACCTATATATCATCAAGATAAACATTCAGACCATCTTTCATACAGATCCCATGAAAAATATGGCCTCTAGAGAGGTTACAAGGTTTTTTCATTATTTGACCTACTGACCTACTTTTTGAAAGCACGTGACCCACTTTCCAATTTGACCTAGATATCATCAAAATGAACATTCTGGCAAATTTTTATGAAGATCATTTCACAAATATGGCCTCTAGAGAGGTCACAAGGTTTTTCTATTTTTAGACCTAATGACCTAGTTTTTGACCGCACATGACCCAGTTTCGAACTTGACCTAGATATCATCAATATGAACATTCAGACCAACTTTCATACAGATCCCATGAAAAATATGGCCTTTAGAGAGGTCACAAGGTTTTTCTATTATTTGACCTCCTGACCTAGTTTTTGACGGCACATGACCCAGTTTCAAACTTGACCTAGATATCATCAAGGTGAACATTCTGACCAATTTTCATGAAGATCTTGTGAAACATATGGCCTCTAGAGAGGTCACAAGGTTTTTCTATTTTTAGACCTACTGACCTAGTTTTTTACCGCACGTGACCCAGTTTCGAACTTGACCTAGATATCATCAAGGTGAACATTCTGACCAATTTTCATGAAGATCTTGTGAAATATATGGCCTCTAGAGAGGTCACAAGGTTTTTCTATTTTTAGACCTACTGACCTAGTTTTTGACAGCAGGTGACCCAGTTTCGAACTTGACCTAGATATCATCAAGGTGAACATTCTGACCAATTTTCATGAAGATCTTGTGAAAAATATGGCCTCTAGAGAGGTCACAAGGTTTTTCTATTATTTGACCTCCTGACCTAGTTTTTGATGGCACATGACCCACTTTCGAACTTGACCTAGATATCATCAAGGTGAACATTCTGACCAATTTTCATGAAGATCTTGTGAAAATATATGGCCTCTAGAGAGGTCACAAGGTTTTTCTATTTTTAGACCTACTGACCTAGTTTTTGACCGCACGTGACCCAGTTTCGAACTTGACCTAGATATCATCAAGGTGAACATTCTGACCAATTTTCATGAAGATCTTGTGAAAAATATGGCCCCTAGAGAGGTCACAAGGTTTTTCTATTTTTAGACCTACTGACCTAGTTTTTGACCGCACGTGACCCAGTTTCGAACTTGACCTAGATATCATCAAGTTGAACATTCTGACCAACTTTCATAAAGATCCCATGAAAAATGTGACCTCTAGAGTGGTCACAAGCAAAAGTTTACGCACGGACGGACGCTGCGCGATCACAAAAGCTCACCTTGTCACTTTGTGACAGGTGAGCTAAAAAGGGGCATAATTTTGTAAAAATGGGAAAAGGGTTACGGAACTTTCACAGTGCTTATCAGCTCATAAAGTGAACAAGTGCGTGAAGTTTCAATCCTTTCCCATAGGTGGATACTAAATACCAGCTTACATACAAAAACTTAACTGCTAAGTCGAAAAAGAGGCATAATTTTGAAGAAAAAAATGCAAAGTAGAGTTATGGGACCTACACAGTGCATGTCAGATCATGACAGTGAACAAGTGTGTGAAGTTTCAATCCATTCCCATTAGTGGGTACTGAGATACCAGCTTACATACAAAACCTTAATCAAGAATTTCTATGTCGAAAAAGGGGCATAATTTTGTAAAAAAGCAAAATAGAGATATGGAACCAGTGCAGTGTAGGTCAGTTTATCACAGTGAATAAGTGTGTGAAGTTTCAATCCATTCCCATTAGTGGTTACTGAGATATCAGCTTACATACAAAACCTTAACCAAGAATTTCTAAGTCGAAAAAGGGGCATCATTTTGTACAAAAACAAAATAGAGTTATGGAACCTGTTGCAATGTAGGTCAGTTTATCACAGTGAATAAGTGTGTGAAGTTTCAATCCATTCCCACAAGTGGTTACTGAGATACCAGCTTACATACAAAACCTTAACCAAGAATTTTTTAAGTCGAAAAAGGGGCATTATTCTGTAAAAAAGCAAAATAGAGTTATGGAACCTGTGCAATGTAGGTCGGTCAGTTTATCACAGTGAATAAGTGTGTGAAGTTTCAATCCATTCTCACAAGTGGTTACTGAGATACCAGCTTACATACAAAACCTTAACCAACAATTTCCAAGTCGAAAAGGGGCATAATTTTGTAAAAAAGCAAAATAGAGTTATGGAACCTTTGCAATGTAGGTCGGTTTATCACAGTGAATAAGTGTGTGAAGTTTCAATCCATTCCCACAAGTGGTTACTGAGATATCAGCTTACATACAAAACCTTAACCAAATCGGGACGCGGACGCGGACGCATGGGTGAGTCCAATAGCTCTACTATTCTTTGAATAGTCGAGCTAAAAATGTACAGGAATTGTCAAGTCATCACATTCGGTCTCGGTCACAAACAATCCCCCGGGCTTCTGCAGACGTTAATACACAAAAAAACGTGTATTATCCCTACATTTTTACCTTGTCTGATACAATGTTATATGACATTTATCGTTAAACAATGTCTAAAAAATAATTAACTGTTAACATGGTATAAAGCATATTAAAATTGAACGTCTATAGAAACATTACTGTCTGGAACATTGAACAGAACTAGTAACTACACACTGTAATACTTATATTGATCTGGAGTGATCATGTGATATTTTATTTCACACTGTAAAGTTATGGCTCATGAGTGGAAGTCATTTGTGTCTTGTATGACTGCCTTGTGATGTTTCACAGCCATGTCTGGGTTTCTTGTGGTAGTACCGCCAACACCATTACACACACTTATTCCATGTCCACTTTCAGAACAATACAATGTAGCTGTACAACCATATAAGCCTTGAAGTCTGCTAACCAAATCAAAGATAGAATTATTCCAGTATTGCAAGGATGACAAATCTGTCTAATCTATGTAATTTTCAATGCTCATGAAATTTTCCTTTCTTTCCTTCATGTGCTGGGAATGACATTTTCACTGTAAGTGTCGTGTCATACTCCATTGTCATCACTGTCACAGCTGCAACTAATTTTGTGTTCAGCTATACTTAAGTGATTGTGCCAAATCATTTATTAGTCTGGCGCTACCATCATTTTTGTGTGTATTTTTTTTGTTTATTATAAAAAGTATGAGCACACTTTTTGTTTTTCTCGCACCTCTTAAATTTCTCCTCATCACTCAGCTGCTCTGTCGGAATATAATAGGTCTTCACTCTTAACCGTTCTCGTTTTAGCCATTTTTCACCCAATTTTTCTTTCTTTCTTACTCTATACTCCTTCATGCGTTGGGATTTTGACTTGGCCCTCCTGAAATGTTTAACTACATATTAGTAAATGGCTGAATTGAACAAAACTATTATGTAAATGGAAATGAAGATACTATGGAAATGAAGATACTAACAGGTCAATGTCCATACGTACAAATTAATTGGACCTACAAACGGAGCACAGACAGACACTGGTTATATGTTCTATGGCACGGGATGTTGAAGAGGAATAATAAACACATTGGTAAACATTATATGTGTCTATTTCATATTACGAATACACATGGAAGAAATGTTTTATTTTTTAATTTTATTTTTTAATGTATGGGAATTTGGAAATTGGGTTCTAATTTATAGGACACTTAGTGAAAAGAAATTTCAGAGTTTATGACACGTCTCATTCAAATACATTATCTACTTCTATTATCAACATGTTTAAAATTACAGATAAATAAAATTGTATTTAATATAGACCAAGCATGCTTCAAATACTAGTATTTTTGAAGATCACACAATACATGTACTTCAAATCTATGCTTAATAAATCAGCAGCCATATGACATTTATTTGGTGGCGCCAAGGGTGATGTTATCTCAGGATAACAAAATTGTAAGACCTTGTATTTGCTCTACTAGTCTTACACTATGATAAAAGTTTGGTTTGGTTTACCCAAGAAAATGCAGCAGCAAGACTAGAAAATGCTTTTGTAAAAAAACGCATGTCTCCCCCAATGCAAAGTCCTATAGGCAAGAAGTTAATAGGGGTCAGGAGTGAAAGTCAAAGAGACACTGATGGTTGGCTGCAATAGGGATCATCTACTTGGCATGTCCAGTCATCCCGCTAAATTTCAACACTCTTGGCCTAGTGGTTCTCAAGTCACTGTTCAGGCCCCTGTGACCTTGACCTTTGATCAAGTGACCTCAAAATAAGTAGGGGTCATCTACTCTGCATGTCCAATCATCCTATTAAGTTTCAACATTGTAGGTCAAGTGGTTCTCAAGTTATTTCCAAAAAATGATTTTACATGAACAGGCCACTGTGACCTTGACCTTAAATAGACTGACCTCAAAATCAATAGGGGTCATCTACTCTGCATGTTCAATCATCCTATGAAGTTTCAACATTCTGGGTCAAGTGGTTCTCAAGTTATTGATCGGAACTGGTTATCAATGTTCAGGCCTCTGTGACCTTGACCTTTAACGGAGTGACCCCAAAAACAATAGGGGTCATTTACTCTGCATGAACAATCATCCTATGAAGTTTCAACATTCTGGGTCGAGAGGTTCTCAAGTTATTGACTGGAAATGGTTTTCCATGTTCAGGCCCCTGTGGCCTTGGCCTTTAACAGAGTCACCCTAAAATCGCTAGGGGTCATCTACTCTGCATGACCAATCATCCTATGAAGTTTCATCATTCAAGGTCAAGTGGTTCTCAAGTTACTGACCGGAAATGGTTTTCAATGTTCAGGCCCCTGTGACCTTGACCTTTCACAGAGTGACCCTAAAATCGTTAGGGGTCATCTACTCTGCATGAGCAATCATCCTATGAAGTTTCAACATTCTGGGTCAAGTGGTTCTCAAGTTACTGACCGGAAATGGTTTTCAATGTTCAGGCCCCTGTGACCTTGACCTTTAATGGAGTGACCCCAAAATTGATAGGGGTCATCTACTTTGCATGTACAATCATCCTATGAAGTTTCAACGTTCTGGGTCAAGTGGTTCTCTAGTTATTGATCGGAAATGATTTTCTATGTTCAGGCACCTGTGACCTTGACCTTTGATGGAGTGACCCCAAAATCAATAGGGGTCATCTACTCTTCATGACCAATCATCCTATGAAGTTTCAACATTCTGGGTCAAGTGGTTCTCTAGTTATTGATCGGAAATGGTTTTCAATGTTCAGGCCCCTGTGACCTTGACCTTTGACGGAGTGACCCCAAAATCAATAGGGATCATCTACTCTTCATGACCAATCATCCTAGGAAGTTTCAACATTCTGGGTCAAGTGGTTCTCTAGTTATTGATCGGAAATGGTTTTCAATGTTCAGGCCCCTGTGACCTTGACCTTTGACGGAGTGACCCCAAATACAATAGGGGTCATCTACTCTTCATGACCAATCATCCTAGGAAGTTTCAACATTCTGGGTCAAGTGGTTCTCTAGTTATTGATCGGAAATGGTTTTCAATGTTCAGGCCCCTGTGACCTTGACCTTTGACGGAGTGACCCCAAAAACAATAGGGGTCGTCTCCTACAGCAGCCCTTCAACCCTATGAAGTTTGAAGGTTCTAGGTCAAATAGTTCTCCAGTTATTGCTCGGAAATGAAGTGTGACGTACGTACGGACGGACAGACGGATGGACAGACGGACGGACGGACAGGGCAAAAACAATATGTCTCCTGGGGGAGACATAATTAACAAGAGGCCCAATTTGGCCTTAGTCATTCACCTGAAGAGGACCTTAACCATGTGACCCTTTAAGGGGCCAAACACCTTAAATTGAACAAATGTATGAGAGGACCAACATTTTTCTTTTCCAAAGTGGAAATCCTGAATTCAAGCTAGTAACACAGTCACTGTGTATTTTTTGTACACAGCTTTGTTCCCTTGTAGCAAGTGAAGTTTCTGAAATTTTGAGTACTTTTTTGTTTTAAATAAGGCACAAAACAACTGGTATATAAATAATATCATTTCTACATACAATCTATAGGATCTATGAATACTGTTCAAAGGGTGATCTATACAACAGTAGTTACTTCCCTTTAAATGTAATCGCCACTTTGCAGGTAAGAACTTTTTTGCAATGAAAATAATTTTTTGACACAAAGACACCTTTAAGTTTGTTGCTATATAAGTTTGATACATACTATGTTCCTTTTTCTTGGTAAAGGTGGCAGGTATCCACTGGGACTTGTCAATCGCTTCGGGATTGTACGGGACAATCCCAGTAGCAACAAACGCCTCCTTTACCGAGGCAGGTTCGGACTTCTCTAATGTGTGGCGCAGTACCACTGGAAAGTCTGCCTTTCCTATCGTCAAATCTGGGTTGGCAAAACCAAGGTCAGTAGCGAGGGTGCTGAACCTGGACTTCAAGGGACCATTCACCTGTTTTGGTAAAGTGTATGCATTTAATGCAAAAACGTCTTTATTTTACCAAAGTATCCACAAGGCGTTTGTATGGTTTTGTTTTTTATTCAGTAAATATCAGAATGTGTGATATTTTACATGCATTTGCAATACAACCGTGATGTGCAATTGTGCTCAGTCACTTAGTAATTTTTTGCAAGATTACCTTCTGCAGAAACTTGTAAAAGGAACAGATACTCAGTGGAAACCAGATTATTTGCATTTATGAGAAAATAAATATCAAAATGATGTTTGTTTCCAATGTTATATGGAGAAATCTTTCACAGCTTGTTGGACAAATGCGTAAATAAAACCACTAAGCCATAAAGCTTACCTTTAAAAAGTGACCGATTTCGCCATAAATAACAGGACCAGACATTTCTCAAAGTAAGAAAACCTGTACACAGTAAGACAATAATCTGTTATATTGTATGAAATAATCATCCGGCTGGTTACTAAAATTTATTTCTTGTCATAAAGGAATAAACGTTTTTTATTACATACTTTCACTTCAAGGGGTTGGAGGATATGTGTCATGTGTCTAAGCATCCCAAGGAGTACTACATCATTAGCTCTAGCCATCTCTACAAGGGGTAAAGTCACGTAGGAGTCATGGTTGTCCCATTATT
>NW_026461353.1:0-68359 GCF_021730395.1 Mercenaria mercenaria | reverse complement strand
AAACCTTCGAAACAGAGACAAGAACGAAGTAAGGCAATTCAGTGCTATTACAACATTGACGGAAGAATTCTTTATGTGCACAACCAGTCAATGTCATAACAGCAGGCTGTAACCGTTAACAGACAAGGCGATCCAGTACACAAACCATACTGCAAGCTACCTTTAAACAGACAAGGAAACGTCAGATTGACTTCCGGAACTAAGCATAACAGAACTCGTCTCAATGATATAAAAGTTGAAACCGGTTATATATAGTGTATATTCTTTATTATAATAGTGTTATGGTTTTGAAATTATCATAATTTTATTTTTTGTGTTATAATTTATTCAATTACTTTTGTTTCTAAATAATAACAACTCCTAAAGTAATTTTATTCTTCCAATATTAATTAAAATAATTTGTATGAATTTCAATTATCAAAGGGAGATATTACTTGTTTTTTAATAAAAAGAGGGATAGATTTGTAAATAACCAACCTTATTATATTTGTTATATTTAGCATTTGGTTTCCCGGTCTGTGTTATTTTTAGTTGTTATATTTAGCATTTGGTTTCCCGGTCTGTGTTATTTTTAGTTTGAAATTTTCTTGTTTCATGGATAATTATTAATGTATTTATTGGTATTGTGTACATTTTGTGTCATTTCTAATGTCTTTAACAGTTGTTTTATCTATGTAGAAGGATTACAAAACAAGGAAGTAAAAGAGTTATTTAAACAGAAAAAAATGTGGTCTAAATTCAACCACATTATATTTTACTTCCTGTATGTTATATTAGGCCAAACTTATTCTACATTTTGTATCTCGGTGTAGTGTTTAAAGTTTTTAAGTGGAAACTATTTTTAAATAAAGACATATGTTTTCTTCATTTTAAATCATCTTTAATTAAATCATCTTTAGTTAAATCAGAGGTTTTTATTGGGTTTAAAACCTGTGGATTTTAAATTGGCCGGCATTGGTCGGTTCGGACCAAGGGTTAAAAGGTCAAATGGGGTTAGATTGACTTCGCACAAACAATTACTTTACTACTCATATTTTATAATATAATAATATTAATTAATATTGATAGATATCAATATACTTTTGTAATTTAGCTTATAGATATAAATAAGTTTTTGATATAAAAGGTTAGAATTTTGTCAATTCATATGTACAGAAATAGATAGAAACCCGGCTTTAAGGTTTAAGATTGTATCATCAAAACACAGAAATATTTGATAAACGTACAAAACCTTTACCAAAATTTTACCTGACCATTACATGTTCTGCCGTACTGTCCCGTACGACGGATAATTGAAATCTTCTGAAAAAAGTTGTTCCCCGTTGAAAATAAATGTCATTTGTAAGTATTTGGGAAGAAATAAAAATAAACAATTGCCGAGAACTGCGTTCCATCTAACTATGTGGCATTTCAACACTTGTACATTATTGCAAATGCATCAAAACGAACATATGTAAGACACGACTACTAAACCCTAGCGCCACCACTAAAAGGTGGTGATTTTACGTTACATTTTCGTTGATATAACTTATTTAATTATAATAAGAATAAAATGCAGGCAAACCCAGACAAATCCCAGCTATTGCAAATGGTAATCAGGCAAAGAAATGTAATATCTCCTTCGATCTAGATGATAACACGATCTCATGTGATGTGGAAGTAAAACTGTTAGGAGTAACTATAGATTTTAAACTTAATTTTCATTCTCATGTTTCGAGTATTTGCAAAAACAAAGCATCTAGGCAATTGAATGTATTTAAACGCACTGGGCGTAATCTAGTAAATTAGGTAACTTAACGTTTACTACTCATTTATCATGTCAAATTTTAATTTCTGTCTATTGTTTTGGCATTTCTGCAGAGAAACTAATACTAAAATATAGAAAAAAACAAGAAAGGGCTTTACGTTTCATTTATAATGACTATAGTTCATATTATGCAACTCTTCTAAATCAATCTCGGCTTCCATCTTTGAAAGTTAGGTGTCTAAGGACAATTGCTATTGAAACTTTTAAAATAATTGATAAACAGACTCCAGCTTACCTTCATACATTATTGACAAACCTTATTCTTTTAGGTATTCAAACAATGCAGAAGTGCCACAGGTAAGGACAACAAGATATGGTAGCAATTCCTTCCGTTCTTGCGCTGCCAAGCTCTGGAACTCCTTTCCTCAACATTTTAGAGACGAGTCAAACCTAAATCAATCAGTCCCGGAGCTTGATCAGTGCTTGGAACGGACAGAGTTGCCGCTGTGTCAACAATGCATAACTGTTGCTACTGTATTTATGTCAAGCTTCTTATGTACTGCATGTTGTTTGTTTTATTTTGTATCCTGTTTACTTCAATACATAGCTTTCCAATTGCATACTTCAAGCATGCCATTTTTTTGATTTGCTCTGCTAGCTAATAGTTAAGCTAAATGACAATTATATGCTTATGTATTTTGCAACCGGTAACTGCTTTTGTTTTATACTTAGTTTGCATGTTTCTGTTTAATTTGCTCATGATAAAGTTAATATATTACCTGAGAGATAGGTGCTAATCAGGTCTCAGGTGATATATGATTTTTGAAGACATTTTTCAGCTGGTGCACTTTTGTGTTTATATTAAATTTTCAGAATTTTACGATAAGATCTTATTTTATTTTAGACTGTCGTCAAGATTAGCACAAATCTCTCAGCTTTTACCTTGTATAATTTGAAGTCCTGCAGTTGTATTATGTATAATGTGCTTTTATGCTTGATAATTCATGTCCTTTTTATGTGCTTAAATTGTTTGTATTGTAATGTGACTGTTATTTGTTGCTAAATCAGCTAATAGCTATTCATAGCTAATGTTGTTATGTTTGAAACCCGACTATAAATAAAAATTTGTATCTTGTTAATTGTATTTCAAAATAATCGGCGAATGTAGTTCGGCGTAAGAACATTTTTGCTATAGGTTAACTGAAATGTCGTTAAGATATTATGTAAATTGTGGTGTCAAGAGATTTTCTCCTGATTCTAACGTTTGTAAATTTTGACATCTGTATGCATTCCAACTAAATTTCGATGTATATACACACTATATGAACATTATCGCGCATGTAAATGGTCTACATGTGTATGATACTCTCACAGACATGCATTAGTATTAATAAACTCTCCCGTAAATGAAATACACAAGCATTTTTAAAAGTGGTGGTGCTATGCAGTAGTGATGGTGCTATGCAGTAGTGGTGGCGCTATGGCGGACGATTAGCGTTAGAACATCTCCGACTACAAAGAAGTAGTTTTACTCATGAGAGACAAGGTATGATTAAAGGGATTGTCATTTACCTTTTATAAAATTAATGTCTTAAAGTTATTTTAAAATTAAGAGAAGCATGTGTTTGATTAATGGTAATATGATGTATAATTATATAATCACATTATAAAACATTTATATATTCAAGTATCATGCAGACACTGTGTATCAGTATCAGATGGGATTGGTCTCAAGCGAAACTCCTAGCAACTATAAAATGAACAATATCTTGCCAAACCTGTTTCTATGAAGGGATTAATTCAAATTAACACAATTATCCCACTGAAGGCGAGTTCTGCAACAAGTACAAATACTCCTCCATACCCTCACTCAAAAACGACTTAATTTGTTCACCTATCAAAAACAAAAATAGGTTATAAAACTAAAATCACATTCCAAATAAAACAAAACTTTTGACAAGTCAGTCACTTTCAAAACAAGAAACACTTTAAGATATGAGACGATATTCTAAGCACGACGAAGTACTGAAAATATTAGCAAAATGCAGAAATGTGAAACTTAATTGTATTAATTTATTGCATGTGAAGAATGTGCGTGAAATTAGCCATGGCAGACAGAGTAGCCAGAGTTCAGCCAGAGTTTAGCCAGAGTAGCCAGAGTTTAGCCAGAGTAGCCAGATTTCAGCCAGAGAAGTCATAACTCTGGTTACTCTGGCTGGCTAGAGTAGCCAGAGTTCAGCCAGAGAAGTCATAACTCTGGTTACTCTGGCTAGCCCGAGTAGCCAGAGTTCAGCCAGAGTAGCCAGAACTTTGGTTACTCTGGCTGGCCAGCGTAGCCAGAGTTCAGCAAGAGTAGCCAGAGTTCATCCAGTATCCAGAACTCTGATTACTCTGGCTGGTCAGAGTAGCCAGAATTCAACCAGAGTAGGCAGAGTTTCTGGATTTTTAACATGTTCTGGCTAGTCTGGTCAGCCAAAGTAGCCACAGTAGCCCGAGTCACCAGGATATCATTTCTCTGGTTACTCTGGCTGTTTCTAACAGAGTAGCCAGAGTTTAGCCAGAGTAGCCAGAGTTTCTAGGATTTTAACATGTTCTGGCTATTTTGGTAAGCCAGAGAAGCCAGAGTAGCCAGAGTAACCAGGTCCCGTGTTCGCAAAATATTTTCAGTCTTAGCTGAGTTTGATTATGAAACTTAATATGTCATTTCTATGTAGATAGCATATTTAAAACTGAATTTCAAGTTAATAACTATTTTCAAGTGGTTAATTAAAGTAGCCCTGGTAACTCTGGCGGGCCAGAGTAGCCAGAGTTTCTAGGGTTTAACATGTTCTGGCTACTCTGGCTGACCAGAGTAGCCAGAGCAACCAGGTCCCGTGTTCGCAAAACATTTTCAGTCTTAGCTGAATTCGATCTTGAAACTTAATACGTTATTTCTTTCTAAATAGCATGTTTAAAACTGAATTTCAAGCTAATAACTATTTTCAATTGGCTATTTATAGTAGCCATAGTAGCCAGAACTCTGGTTACTCTGGCTGGCCAGAGTAGGCAGAGTTCAGCCATAGTAGTCAGAGTTCAGCCAGAGTAAAAAGATCTTATTAGGATTTTAACATTTTCTGGCTACTCATACCAAAACAACGTAACCTTAAATGGCAGACACTAGAACATAGAAGAATACATGCATCCCGAATAATGTTGTACAAATAACCATTAATCAAATCATTCAGTTTCAGTTTTAATATTGCATATGCCATGTTTTGTGATTTTCCTACATATCTGCGATATGTCGCATGTTTAATTGTTAAGCGCCCTTGAACGTATATTTTATATTAAATGGGCGCTCAACAAATCTGGCCCCGCCGTAACATGACTGAAATACTGTTGAAAAACGGCGTAAAACCCAAAACAAACAACACAACAAATCTGGATTAATAATAATAATAATAATAATAATAATAATAATAATGATGATGATGATGATGATGATAATAATGTAATAATGATAATAATCTCATATACTAAGTTTTTCCTGCAATGGATACAATATGGTGTTACAGTATTCTAATTGTGGGCGAACGTATGTTTTTAGGCAGTTTCTTAAATATTATTATTATTACATTGTACATATTGTTTTATAAATCTGAGAGTGTTACTAGCTTTTGAAGATGTAATTTCAATATGTGTTTCCAAGTTAAGACATCACTAATAGTAATCCCAAGATATTTAGCATTTCCTGTAGTTTTTAATTCTTGATTAAGTAATTTATATGGAAAGATGATATTTTTTTCTCTTTTTTTTGAGATTCCTATTACTTCGCATTTATCAGGATTCCATAGACCAATTACGTTCCCATTCTTCTAATTTTGTCAAATCATCTTGAACTTTGTAAGAGTCTATTAACGAGTCTATTTTGAGGTATATGATAGTGTCATCAGCAAATAAGCGTATTCTACCTTTAACAGAGTCAGGAAGGTCATTGATAAAACAAAGGAAGAGACAAGGACCCAACACTGAACCTTGAGGAACCCCCTGATAGAACTGGTAAAGAGTGTGAGCCTTCAACTACTACAGATTGAGAACGGTTACTAAGGAAAGATTGAATCCAGGATAGAGAGATTCTGTAGACACAAAGTTTCACGATTTTATAGAGAAGGAGTTGAAGATCGATCTTGTCGAAAGCTTTCGAGAAATCCATTACATTGAGACCTGTTTGTTTCCAGATTGGAGATTGTCAAAAGTTTCTTGTGTAAAGGATAATAGTTGAGCCTCACAGCTATGTTTGGAACGGAAGCTATATTGGAAAGGTGTGAGAAGATTGTTGACTATTTTGGTTCTCTCAAGGTTGGTTTTTTTGGTGTTTTATGTACCAAGTTATTCATCAAACGGACTTCAAAGAATTGGCTTACTTATTAGTTAGCAGTCCTATAACTGTTTAATCCAAACACAGTCAATATCGTTTCATACACGTACACAAGTAATACCGGGTTAACACAACCTGGAATGTTGATTGTCTGATGGCATAAGGTGACCACAATCAATTTTTGAATGGCATTTTGCGTTTTGATTGGCATGCCACAGGTACCTACCTTTTTCCAAGGGTTTAGATGAAATAACGTTATTAAGCCGCTTTAAGTGTATATGTTCACATGTCAACAATTCGTCAACTTCCACAACTTTACAATGCAAATTTCAGGAATTGGTTGCTGTTAACAAGTATGAAAAATTTATTCTCCAATTTCTTTATATTATGTCTTCAAGTTAATTTATTTTGTACAAATTCAAGGCAAACACTGAAGTTGAATAAATAAAAAATAACCAGAAGCCTTCAAATAAATATTCTTTATTTTTACACTCAAAGTTATATGGAATTCACTGCAATTGTTTACGATATCAATATAAACAAGAGGACCCATATGGTCCTGAATAAGGTCCTGAATCGCTTACCTGGACCTTGTGGGTTACGACAGTCATAGTAAAAATTCACAATTTGTAATTGTTAACTCTAAATTCTGGGCATTCTGGAAATTTTAAACTTATATAGAATAAGATTAGAAGTATATTGATAATCCACAGAGAGAGACTAATATTACCCTAGGGGTGATGATTCCACCAAGTTTGAAAGAACTCCATTATAAATTTTGCAAATTTACATGCAAAATATTTCAGTTCTTACCCTTGTGGCTCTGAAAAAGATTTTTGCTATGTAAGTATATCATGTTTTTTTTCTATATAAAACTTAAGTAGGAACCATTTTGACTCTGGGGTATTGATTTTAACATGTAAAATATCTTAACTCTTGTCATTGCAATTCTTTTGAGAAGATTTTCAAAGATTTTCCTGTAAGACTTTGCAAGCTCATTAGCACAAGCGGGGGCAATTTTGACATCGGGGGGACATGATTTGCTAAATTTTAAGAGAGGCATTCACTAGGCCATGCTACATACAAAATATGTATAGTCTGGGTCTAAAGGAAAATAAGAATGTTTTTATAGGATTTAATATATTACTCTATGTGAAACTTAAAGCCTCAAGGCAGATCCAGTATGACCCCGGAGTCCATGATTTGAACAATTTTGAAAGACTTGAGAAGATTTTTAAGGTTTTACAATAAAAAATGGAGTAAGTAATGAGTTCAGTCAAAGAGCCTGACTCAATCTGATAGACAAGACAAAAGCTGATCACAAAACCTCACCTTGTCACACAGTAACACGAGCTAAAACATTCATGTATAGTGTATGAGGGTCATTCAATATATAATGGTAACTATTAAATATGATTTAATCTGACTTAGTCTTACCTATCAATTTTGTTCAGTAATGTAAATTGACTTTTTCACCATTTTCACACTATTATGTACGGCGTTCCGTTTGGACAAGTGTGACTTTTTATTTAATACAAAACCGCGATGCACGATGGTACGATGATACACTTGATACATGTAAAACACTAAAAAATCAAGCCTGAGGGTACCAAAAGGGTCATTTCGCAATAGATATTACAGTATTTTCTCTGGCTATTCTGGCTAGCCAGGGTAGTTAGAACCAATGAACATCTCGGAAATTCTGGCTGTTCTGGCTAGCCAAAATAGCCAGAGCAATTGACATCCTGGTTTCTCGGCTACTCTGGCCAGCAAGAGTAACCAGATTTCTGGCTATTCTGGGTTGAACTCTGGCTATTCTGGCCAGCAAGAGTAACCAGAATTCTGGCTACTCTGTGGCTGAACTCTGGCTACTCTGGCCAGCCATAGTGACCAGAGTTCTGGCTACTCTGGCTACTCTAAACAGCCACTTGAAAATAGTTATTTACTTGAAATTCAGTTTTAAACATGCTATTTAGATAGAAATGACATATGAGTCGCGCCATGAGAAAACCAACATAGTGGGTTTGAGATTCGCGCAGGCTGGTCAGGATCCGTGCTGTTCGCTAACAGTTTCTCCAAGTCCAATACGCTTTAAAAGCGACCAGCATGGATCCTGGATCCATGCTGGTCGCAAAGCCACTATGTTTGTTTTCTCATGGTACGCCTCAATTATTAAATTTCATAATCAAATTCAGCTAAGACTGAAAAACTTTTGTGAACATGGGACCTGGTTACTCTGGCTACTCTGGCTGACCAGAGTAGCAAAAACATGTTAAAATCCTGGAAAATCTGGCTACTCTGGCCAGCCAAAGTAACTAGAGTTCTGGCTACTCTGGCTGAACTCTGGCTACTCTGGCCAGCCAGAGTAACCAGAGTTATGACTTCTCTGGCTGAACTCTGGCTTCTCTGGCCAGTCAGAGTAAACAGAGTTCTGACTTCTCTGGCAGAACTCTGGCTCGTCTGGCTAGCCAGAGTAACCAGAGTTCTGACTTCTCTGGCTACTTTGGCTCAACTCTGGCTGAACTCTGGCTACTCTGGCTAAACTCTGGCTGAACTCTGGCTACTCTTGCTGCTCTGGCTACTCTGGCCAGTCAGAGTAAACAGAGTTCTGACTTCTCACGCTGAACACTGGCTAGCCTAACCAGAGTTCTGACTTCTCTGGCTACTCTGGCTGAACTCTGGCTGAACTCTGGCTACTCTGGCTAAACTCTGGCTGAACTCTGGCTACTCTGGCTGCTCTGGCTAATTTCACGCACATTATAAATTTGGCCGGTTTTGGTTAAACAAATGGGTAGCGATAGGAATTTTTAATGCAAAACTCTCTTGAGTTTCCAGGGCTTCAATGTGTTAATTAAAATGGCGCGTAAAACACGTAATGTGCTCTACATGTTATGAAATTTACGAAGGACTTGTAACATCAAACAAGTCTCATCTTAACACTTTCCAATATTTGTAATTTATGTTGATAGTTAGACAGTCCTTCAAGAATAAATGTGTCAGTTTCACATCCAACAATACATCTTTTGCTATAAGAAGCTACTGCTAACTGCAGTTCATCTTTTTTCTTAATATGCTTCAGGTTAAGAAGTAGGCCTTGAGAAACAAAAATCAAACAACAACAAATCATAGACAGAAAGAGTTGTTTGACATGAAAATTGAACAGCATTAAAACATGTATATTACTTTACGAGAAAAGTGTCAGTATATTGATATAAACATTGAATTCCAGAAAATGACTGCCTATAGGGGCCCCACTTCCGGACAGTCAAACGAATTTAAAAACTCACCATTTTCAAATGACTGTTACATATGTTCGTTTTGATGCATTTGCAATTGCGTGCGAATGGTAAAATTTTACATAACAAGGTGGAACACAGTTTTCAGCAATTGTTTGTCTTTATTTCTTTACAAATGGCATTCATTTTCAAAGGGAGACAACTTTTTCTCGACGATAACTTAAAATAATCGGAAAAAGTTGTCTCCCTTTGTCTCCCTTTGAAAATGAATGCCATTTGTACTTAAACTATTCCAAAAAAGTTTATCTATGTTTGTAAATACCATATATAACTAAGAGTGACGGTAAATTCCTGCTCTTAAAATCTTTGATTTGGTGTCGTTTGATTTTTGTTTCTCAAAGCCTACTTCTTAACCTTAACATTGTTTGCAAAACAACAACATCAGACCGACCAAAACATATTTAGTACATTTAATCGTGTATCATGGTTTTAATATAATTATTCTTTTCATGCAAATCATCAAACAAGTTACTTGAAAAGTCTAAAGTTCAGCTAGTTTACGGGTGTTCGGTGGCTCTGCTCAGGTGCCCTTCCATGCCTGAACTTGGGACACTTCTTGAAATACTTTATTAGATTCTTATCACTAAAACTGTTTATAAAGAAAGCTCATTTATCTTAAATTATAGCGGAAAGAAAAGGTTATCAGTCGTGGACAAAAGATTATTAATAAGGAGCAATGTCACAAGAGAAGAAGTGTAAATGGTTAATAACTTAATAAATCAAGTATGATGAAACACCGAAATCAGTTTTGCTACAGATTGTTTGATACATCAAGTGTTACTGAAGTAAATTTCTTATAGTTGCTCCCATGTTGTCACTATAGACCATATTTATTTAGGAGAATAATGTATAATACATAAAGTAACTAAACGAAGTAATAACCTTTAGCTCTACATGGTAATATAATAGAATCAGAATAGCAAATACCTTGTACTTTTAAGGGATGTCGTATGTAATCGAAAGCTTTATAACAATTTACCTTTCTACCATGTGCCCAGTCTGACCTGGGACGTATACGCGCCCCGACAAACACGGCATCTGACATCCGTTTTGAAATAAAATGATCAATTATGTTTAACCGGTTTAACCGGTAAGTGATTCTGCCTTTGCGACCAGTGCAGACCAAGATCAGCCTGCACGGACTTCTGGGACAATCTGTGTATGAAAAGAATTGGAACCACTGCCTTACCCTTGCATGATCGTAAGAGGCGACTAATAGGGTCTTAATACTTGATTTTGCAGTAACTCTGTGATTCCAGCAGGTTTGCAGATTTTGATTCCATACCTCATGTTTTTATTTCGATGTAAATGAGATGTGGAACCAAAATTTGTAGTCCTGTTTGGCGCGATATAACCTATACTTTGTTGGTGCGCCATAAAACCCAAATAAATAAATAAATGCACAAACTAATCATGGTCTGCACTGTTCGCTATTTAGGCAGTAAATTTTCAATGTATACCCCTTTGAATAATAAGTGGTACTGTCCAAATTGAATGATAGACCAATCCATTTTTGGACTTTAGCAGGGTAAAGATTAAATATCAGTCCGTACTGGATCATATGATAACGACGACAATGGTGAACATGTATGCAATGCAGCTATGTAGTTATTTCTCCTTTTGCAATTAATTTTATGTACCCATATTAGAAAGTTAGAAGGCACAAATAAAGAATTAAACATGTTAAAACTGTTACTGAGAACTTATAAAAGAATTTAGACAATTAAATAAGTAAGTCAAATATAACAATGCGTTAAACAATATATTCAGGGATAACTTTGATCGTCTCAAGTATTTCATAACATATTTCCATAATAATGACTATTTGTTTATAAATGTCATTCTTTCAATCCAGATATTAAGTATAACCTAAAACGTTATTTTGACTTCATTTTTGATTTAATTGAAAATAACAGTTATAGTGTATTACTGTCTTTCTTTTCGTAAGCTTGTACAGTTCTACCTGTCCGCTAGACCTTGTTTCCAGTCTTATCCTCAGACATTTGCTTTGTGCCAACACTAGCTGTAACATCTACATGCCCAAGTCTTTTATCAGAAGCGACGTTATTTAGAAGCTGCTTGTCAGGTATAATTTAATGCTTATCATACGGTTCTCTGATTGTGATCGGGCAAGTCCGTGTTGAATGTTGAGAATTTCAGGCTTACTCTCTACTGTGTGAATAAACAACGAGTTTCCTTGGTAGAATTCTGCGTCTATCTTTTGTTTCACTTTGTTAATATTCAAAGAAAGTTGCTGGCATTCTTTCTCTAACTTGTTCAATAAATTTTTATTGTCAGACTTTAATCGATTCACCTAAATTATAACATCAGCTTCAGCCTTGTCCAAAAACGAAATAATGTATGTTCTAAATTTGCTTATTTCTTACAGTGCCGTTCCACACATTGTTCCGAGTTCTATCTTATTATCTTCAATTGCCTTCCCGATTTCTTTGATTGCATATGTCATTTCCTCCAACTTTCTGACTAAGGTTTGGAATTCTTTGTTCACTTGGAAATCTTTTGATAAGTCCTCAATAAATTCAGGCTTACAAGTATCATGCTCGCGTATCATACAATCACCACACCCTACAATGACATGCTTTCGACAATAATATTTTATAGTTTCATCCGAATGTTGTTTACACTTTTCGGTATTTTTGTCAGCATTGGTCTTACACAAAGGGTTTGTTTTTGTGTGTTATTACTTGAAAAAGTCTGTGACAGGCATTATTGTTTGTCTTCTGTTGACATTATGAGGTATCTAAAACATGTACATTTTCCATTTTCACACGACTTTCAATAGTTTAAGTCATATTGAAAAGTGTGAATCATTGAAAAGTCCATCATCAGTTGCAGACTTAACAATGAAGCGATATAAAAATATCAACAATGTTAACAAAGTTATCTAAAGCCTTGCATTCTAATATACATAAACTATTTTCGGTAAAGTACATTTTGTACTTACAATTTTCATAAATTTCATTAACATGGAGTATTAAATTTTAAGAGCGTCAGTATAGTGTCCTTATTTTCACAGAAAATATGTTGACTGCCTGCACGACTGCAAAACTTTCTTGTTACCTATTTGAACATTCTTTTTCATCAATAAGAAAATAATTCGATTGATTTTTTAAAGAGAAACTGTTCACAACATTGTCATGATGGATTACGTGGGGAGACGCGCAGACATTTTGGCTAGAGACATGACAAGTATCAGTAAGTTACATCTAGTTATTATAGACACGTTATAAATATACAGAGATTATTCCCACTGTAATCAGCTGACATATTTTATCTACTGACCCCACCCCCAGGTGGCAGTGTTACACTAAACCTGTCCTCTTACGGTGCAATATGGTTTAAAAGCAAAGGCGTACCCAAACTTTAAAAGAATATTCGGACATACAGGAGTGTGAAATGGGGTATCATCTCCCATTGGTCAGGGTACAGGTGCCTCCTTCGGATTTTTTTAAATATCGACATCAAATGATGCACTGTGGACACTCTGGGGATTGATATGATTAGCTGTTTCGAAACAACGTACTTATGTCAAATCAGAGAAAATTCGCGTCTTTACACGATGGTCCATTTGCAATGGGTTTTACATGTATGTTGGTCTGAAGGCTGGTGCTATGTTCATGGTTCCTTTCGATAATAGGTCAAATGCAACCATAAACTAGACCACAGGTATAATCTATAATAATCTTTAATACTCTTGATGGACCTCCTCGTTACTTTTATGGCCGATTCTAGCCCATTCACAAAGATAATGAAACTCATATATCCTGTCTGAAAAATAATAGTAGAGCATGTATCTCTGAAGAAATAAAATATATTTGTTTAAAGCTAAATTTTGCCTTGTGTTCATTAGTAGTCGAACAGTTTGACCTACGTACGTACTAACAGACCTTTTATTGCTAACGCTTTATTTAAGCCAATGATTGCCGCCTCCAACTCAGCTCTCCAAAGAGCGAGTCGGATGGCCGGTATTTTTTTCGCTAGTGGAAGTGAAAAATACTTGATGGCTAACATTGTCTTTTTTATCTGTTTCGGGTGTGTTTACGTGCATTTGCACTTACAAAAATGCCAAAGATTTTTTAAATCGGTAAAGTGTACCATAAGAAGTCGGCAAAACATTAAACTAGTACGCGCATGCATGATGTACGTAACGGTACAAAGGAAAAGCTTGTATGGTGTAGAATTTCAACCCAATGCAAGCATATATTTCTGAAATATTAAAGGAAATGCCATTCTGGGTCATATTTCATGTGCGACATGGGGAAATAATTTTGTAAAATGTCAAAATTATGGGACTTGTTATATGAACATGTGATATGACAGTAAACACCAGTTGTAAGTTTCAAAATAATATCTTTATCTGACTGTTCTAGATATTCAAGGAAAACCCGGACGGACGGTATATTGTTTGTAGTGCAAAAGGGAGTAAGTTTCAAAATTTGTTTTTTTTTTCAAAAGAAAAGTTATTGAACCTGGTAAATGGGCTCGTCGTTTGTCGTTGTTTTATTGCCAATGGTAGGAGGTAAGGGGCGTTGCACATTTCATCTTTTTGATAAAAGGAAAGGCAAAGACATAAAATCTGGCAAGTGCCTCATGATCCTTATAGCTTGTTTTAACTTTCGGACTAATATCTTCATTGGTTCAAGAATATTCAAGGAAAACAATAGGAGAGGGAGTGTAAAAAGCATCAACTTTTAAGTTTCAAAGTAATGTTTGTATCAGTTCCTTAGATATTCAGACGGACGGGGTAAACTGATTCCAAAATTATCCCCCTCACACACACATACATACACTCAAACCTTGTTGCGTGGGGGTATAAAGAACCTGAAACAAAATTTAATTGTATGTTTTAATATGCTGAATATAAACTTTGTGACGTTTTGCAAAAACTCAATGTTTCAAACAAAGTTAAATTTCTTTAGATTAGTGAAATAATGTCTAATTGGTTGGGTGCATTTTCGCAGTTTTTAGCGTATTTGTTTGTTTTTGTTGAAAATCGGTGTAATTAGAAGCTTTGTTTAAGATAATACTTATTTCACCAAGTATGACTGTAAAGTTATGTTATGAATGCTTTCCTAACATATGTATTATAAATATGTCCATTTGGATAATGAACACACACATTTGAGCGTTAACAGTACCACACTAGCTTTATCAGATCAAGTGGTTCTAAGTGAATGACTTTCACGCTGAACAGATGGAGAAATATGGCCGTTTGTGTAAATGTCCGGTCTTGTAAGTATTATGTAAAGAAACTTTTACCCGTTAAATCAATCATTTAATGAAAACTTTGGGTACACCTGGAGCGCAAATGTCTGCGTTTCTTAGCACATGTGTCCATTTAGCTGAGAGTTGTCCGGTAGGGGAAGGAAATTTTTATTAGTTTTTTTACTCAATTCGGGATAATTTTGGGCTTTGGATTGAATAAATCATATTTAAAGAACTATGTATCTTATGTTTTTTATGTACTAAATAAAATCCACTATGCGATTGACTAATGAATTTATAAAAGGTTGAAAGGGGTACACTTGTCCGAGTTATCCCGCTATCACTCCTATATTAAGACTTTAGCTCTGAGCTAAATCTAATTCAAGCATGGAAACATCTTAATGGACGTCAGAAACGTTACAACGACGAGATTCTGTGGTAGAGTTCTGCGTTTATGTTATGTTTTTAATTTGCAGTCATTATATTTCTTGTTCAGGAAGTGTTTAAATTATTCCAAGTCATAAAATTAAAAAATACCAGAGGTCGTGGTCACTTTTCCATGTATGTGTACACTAAGAAAATTAAAATACTGTCCAATTTCAAAAAGATTCCGCCCCCCCCCCCCCCCCCCCCCCCCCCCCCCCCCCCACACACACACAAAAAAACCCCAAACAAAACAACAACAACAATAACAAACAAATACAAGAAACAGAGACATTCCTTTGGCAACCCTTCAAGAATACGATTCGAACTACGTGTACATTTATTTGCCCAAGTACATGATCCCTAGGGTGCATTGCTAATTTTCCCTGCTAAATGAAAAAAGAAAAATCTACAGCCCTGAACGAATTTATTATTTGGCAGTACCACAGGGTCATTTTCTTCCAAAATTGTTACCTGTTTGAGAGAATGATTCAGATCTATGAATTCTACCTTAGTGCTTCTCATTTAATATGTCAGGTGTTAAAAAGGGTTTAGCAAGCAAAACGTTTTACAGTGAAGTAATTAGCAGTTACACTTCATTTTTATAGCAAGCTGTAAAACCTTCTTAATTTTTCTAAGTATATTGAAAATGATATTCAAAGAAGTTAACACAACTAATGTGAATGACATTCATTCAGTACATTTTAAACTTAGTATATTGAGTCCATGATATTTTGACCGATTTATGAGCTATGATTATGCCACTACTGGGTCCATAAAAACATTAGATATTATGAGTACAATTTTAATTAGTTTAAGATATACATTAAAGTAGCAGTTTTTATGTACGTGTGGTGGCTCTGGTGACTCGGTGTTGTTATACTTTCTGGTCTTTTTGGATCATGAAGTACATTCATATTACCTTAAAAAATATCGGCTTAAGCCGGTGATAGGGGATCTCAGATGAACAGATTCATTCAAACGGAGCCTGCTTTCATGTTGCTAAGTTGCGTTCTATGCTTTCAAAGAATCTTTTTTTCATATTTTATCACTAATTTCTTCTGGTGCAAGTTCATGCCTTATTTTCACTCCGCTCATGTTATTTGCAACTGCCTTTTTACTTTCTTCTATTAGAGATCTCACTTTTGTAACTTTTCTTGCCATATTTTTTAATTAGTTTCCTCGGAAATATTTCGATAAGTCGTTCATAAATTAAGGTGCTATGTCCGAGAACCATACAATGGCATTATCATCCTTGAAGAGACAGGACCGAAATGAGAGAAAAGGTCTAGATTGACAGTAGTTCTTCCTCTCTTATAATAATTATCACCTTTATTTTGGAATATAGTTAAGCGATAAGTACAACTAAGGAAATTATTTTTTCATGTACTTGTCTTAGAATTACTTACTGTGATACATTTTTTTGATTTAACGTCATATGGTACTGTGATACATAACCAGTGCATCAGTTTAATTAAAAGCTATTACTACAATAAATTGAGAAAGCATACATCGCAATGTTGACACTTTTAATATATAAATATCACATTCTTCGTGTGAAATAGCTTTTGCAGAAAAGGAGAAATAGATTGCTTTAAATATTATAATGAAACATTTGATATATGATGGCACAGCTACATATTACTATAAACTGGAAACGGATTTCTAATATGTAAATGACTAAATTCTTCCAGTAAAAACATGGACTAAAGAATACTTCCAATACAATAACAGCAATATTAAGGGATTAAATGAATGAATATTTATTGTTATGTTATAATTACAAAACTACATAATCACTATAAACCTCGTCACCATTCCAATATATGAAAAGCGAATTTCTTTTTCTTGTGAAAAAAATGCCTCTTTACAGATACAAGAGAAGTATGATATTACAAATGTACCTCTAAATAACAAAAGAAAAAAGATCAACGTATATTTAAGTATCAACAGTTGAATCTTAACACATTCACACTAACTACGTGATTATTTCCTTAAAATAATATGATTCATTAATTAAGACTACGTCAAAACAGTTGCTAGAACAGTTAAAAGTTATTTCATTTTTTCACCATGCATTCGATATACAGCATCTTTTTACAGATATAATATCCAAAACTTCCGTTACTTCGAAAGCTATATGTAAAATTCTGTATAAATGGTTAAATAAGTTCTAAGCAAAAACCGGATTTTGAATTTCCTAGTCTGTAACCAAATGTTTGCTTCCAAGAACGATTCCATCTCACCGTGATGATTCCCTTTCTAACTGCATACATCACAGTGGTAGTACTGGAAAAGTAAATGACGCATTATGATTATATTGACTTGCACTGAGACCTTCTTTACGATTATGGTGATGATGATAAAAAGTTACTGGGGCTTCCACGGCCGAGTGGTTAAAGTCATTGGCATGGAATCACTTGACCCTCACCGATATAGGTTCAAAACTTTGCTCAGAACACAGAATTCTTCATGTGATGAAACCATCCTGCTAGTTTACGGAAGGTCGATGGCTCAGATCAGGTGTCCGTCCATGCCTAAAACGATGACCAGAGGGGCACCTTTGGTGTCGGAAAAGTTGTTATTTAGCCTAAGTATTACTGTTACTCTTAAACATACAAAGAAGGTTAGAGGTATTGAATTGACGTCAACATACGTTACACCGCATATCTATGATTCTTATGTGTGTTGTTGAATATATGTACTAACCGATCATTAAATTTATCCGGAATTTATTTATTTTCAATCGGATTTGTTAGGTATGTGTAGATCCCTAAAATATCACTTTGGTTCATGGAGGCCTATCTATTGTTATTAGGCTAACAGATCTGATAAAAAATTTGGTCACTTTTTGAAATAATCTAATAGATTCTTAAACTATTTGTAATTAAAGTTCGTTTATTTAAAGGTAAGGCGTTAAAAAAGTTCTCAGTCGTGTACAAAAGTTAGAAAATAGTATCACATTTTTTCTTCCGTCACACTGCAAGATATTGTGAATAATAATCAATGTCACAAGAAACGAAATTGAAGTGGCTAATAACTAAATAAGTTAAATAAGATAAAACACTGAAATCAGTCTGTCCACATAATGTTTGATACAATAGTAAAACGTGAAACTCAGTTAAATAATATTGTAGTGAATTTCTTATAGTTTATCCAAAGTTGTCATCATTGACCTGCACATATGTAGTTTGGATAATAATGTATAACACACAAAGTAACTGAACGGAATTGCAACCTTTAGCTCTACATGGAAATATAAGATAATCTGTATATAGCAAATACTTAAAGGATTCGCTATGTGTTGACCCGTATGTATATGAAAGTGTTATAATAGGTTACCTCTACGCCATGTCCACAATATGACCTAGGACGTGCACGCGTCAGTGCTGAAGTAAAATGATCTGCTGGCCTCCGGGCTGAAATGAAATGATCAATTATGTTTAAATATCAGTCCTTTCTGGATCAAGTGATAACTGCAAAATGATCGGCATGTTTATATGCAATACAGCTATAAAGTTTGTTCTCTTTGTTACAATTGATTTAATGTACCCATATGAAAAAGATAAAATGCTCAAATACAGAATTAAATAATATGTCTGAACTTTTTCTTAGAAGTTATAAAAGAATCCATAAAGCAATTCTAAGATCGTCTAAAATATTTCGTAAACATGTTTCCAAATTAATGACTATTTGTCTATGCCATTCTTTCTATCAATATATTAGGCATAACCAAAAGGTTATTTGACTTAATTCTTGTTTTAATTGAAACTACCCGTCATAGTATGTTACTGGTTTTCTTTTCGAAAACTTGTACAGTTTTACACTTCTACCTTTCTGATAGACAATGTTTCTTCTCCTGTCCTCAGACATTTGCCTTATGTCAACACTAGATGTAACATCAACTCGTCCAAGTCTTTTATCAGAAGCGATGCTATCGAACAGCTGCTTGTCAGGTATAAATTTAATGTTTAACATACGGTTTTCAGATTGTGAGCGAGCAAGTTCGCGTTCAATGTTGAAAATTTCAGGCTTGCTCTCTACTGTGTGAATAAACAACATATTTCCTTGGTAGAGTTTTGCATCTATCCTTTGTTTCACTTTGTCAATATTCCATGAAAGTTGCTGGCATACGTTTTCTAACTTGTTTAGTAAGTTCTCGTTGTTAGACTTCAAGCGAGTCACCTCACTTATAACGTAAGCTTCAGCCTTGTCCAAGAAAGAATTTATGTCTGTTCTAAATTTCTTGATTTCTTTCAGTGCCGTTTCGCACGCAATTCCGAGTTCTTTCTTATTATCTTCAATTGCCAGACCGATTTCTTTGTTTGCAGAGGTCATTTTCTCCAACTTTCTGACTAGGGTTTGGAATTCTTTGTTTACTTGGAAATCTTTTGATAAGTCCTCAATAAATTCAGGCTTACAAGCACCATGCTCGCGTATCATACAATCACCACACCCTACAATGTCATGCTTTCGACAGTAGTATTTTATTGTTTCATCCAAATGTTGTTTACACTTTTCGGTGTTTTCGTCAGCTTTTCTCAACAGTAACAAGGTAGGGTCAGCATCAACCATCACATGCTTCCTACATTGCCTCGCTCTCAGATGATGCCGAAAGCATGTGTTGCACATAAATTCATTACACTCCCGACATAATCCATCTGCATGTGTAGTGATATTATCATCTTTGCATGATTCACACAGTTTATCACTTTTCTTTCCCTCAGCTTCATATCCGTCTTTATCTGCTCTCCTACCAGTAACTTCCATTTAGTTTTATTAAATTAAGAGCTTAGATTTTTATGCAAACTTGCCTCCTGTAAAGACGCTTAAACACTATTAAACGTGTTACATATAATACGCAGATGTGTTCGCTGTATACTATAAATAAAATACGATACGTCATAATCCTTTAGTAACTGACTGTAGTGCATATGTACATATTGTAGTTATTGTTTGCATGGAGATGTAAATACATGCACGGATCCAGCTAATTTTCTCCAGGGGGTGAGGGGGGGGGGGGGGGGGGAGGGATTGGAGGGGTTCTGATCGAACCCTTACTATGACAAAATGTGTCTTCATATACTCAATAATATGATGTGGTTTATGTGGATGTTAGCCAATTACAAGTACAGGGTGGGTTGTTAATAAGTTTTTTTTGGAACAAGCTGAAATAGAAAAGCAGTCGACCAGGCAGGGTTCCGGCAAATTTTGAAAATTAGCGCTTCTTTTCCTGCATTCTGGGGCAATTTAATAGCACTGAAGAACACCATTTTCACTGCAATTTATAAACAATATACCCCTATTTTCACATTTTCATGAGCTCACTTGTTTAATTTTCGAAAAATGACTAATAAGATTTAAGTTTTTAAAAGGTTAAATTTTTTGTTTCTTTGAGATTATTAACATAAATATGAATTACGTCGGGGCCGTATGTAACAGCAGCCACATACACTTTGATTAGCTAGAGATGCCGTTTAACAAATAAATTGTAGTTCATTACTAAGAATGTATTCCGCCAATTACTGAAAACCTTAACTGGAATACTACATGATGTTATATGAGCATATTTATATGCAAATGAACCTTTGTAGCCTAGTGAGAGTTTTCAGGTCGTTTGATCAAACTTAGTAGAAATACTTTCTTACCCAAATTGTTTCATTAATGATAGATACCTCTTTAAAATGTCTATGCAATAGTATTTAGTATTTCTGTTTGACAACACATCTCATTTAAACAAACGGGTCTTACACAAAATATGTAGAATTTGTTTGGGGTGTTATAACCCGAAAAAGAATGATACAATGAAATATGAGGCATGTAAAACATATATATTTGCCATTTGATGATTAAAGCTATGTAGAAAAGTATGCATTATTGCAAAGACTGATTCAGCAAGCGATGTTAATGTATAGCAATGTTAATAAAGTTTTAATATCTAAATATAATCTGAAAAGTAGATCCCTCGGAAGCACCGAGAACAAGGCAAACAATGGAAATTGCAGACTCGGTTTTACTGAGTCTGTTCATGAGCAGTTATAGAAAATGCAATACTGCCGACACCCGCTAGGACCGGCTTAAGCAGTATTCAATTTTCAAATCTAAATGAGTTGAAATCAATTATCCCGAAGGACCAGAAAATATAACAACACTGAGATGAAGTCGGGGCCTTGCATTTTAATACACATAAGATATTTTCAGTAAAGTACATTTTGTACTTTCAAGTTTCATAAATTTCATTGACATGGAGTATATAATTTTACGATGATTCCAATTTTAAGAGCGTTAATGTAGTGACATATTCGATATTCCTCATTTCACACAAAATATGTTGACTGCCTGCACGGCTGCAAAATTTACTTGTTACCTATTTGAACATTCTTTTCCATCTGTAGTATCCCATATAAGCGGACTCGAAATTCCAAGAACGTAAAAGAAATTCAGTTGTTGTTGTTTTTTTCAAGAGAAACTGTCCACAAAATTGTCATGATGGATAACGTGGGGAGAAGCGCATACATTTTGGCTAGAAACATGACAAGTATCAGTAAGTTACCTCTACTCGTAGTTATTAATAGACAGAGATAATTCCCAGTATAATCAGCTGACATATTATATCTACTGAAACGTCAATATCCCCGGTAGCAGAGCTACTCAAAAGCTGTCATCTTACGGTGCAATATGATTTAAAAGCAAGGGCGGACCCAGGCTTTAAAAGAATATACGCACATGCGCGAGAGAGTATGAAATGTGGTATCGCCTCCCAATGTTCAGAGTACAGGGGCCTCCCCCGGAATTTTGTTTTTAAATAACGACTTCAAATGATGCACTCTGACCACTTTTGAGGATTGATATGATTAGCTGTTGTCAAATCAGAGAAAATGCGCATCTTTTCACAATGGTCCATAAATCTTTAAACAATCGATGACTGTCCTAGAATAACATTAATTTCTTTCTTTTCGATCCATAACACCAGCAAAATTCATGGAAATATTGTGGACCTCTCGCCCCGAAATGTTAGTGTACCATCCAATGACGATACTGCAGATGAACAAAAGTGTTATGCATAAATATATTTTAAACTTGAAAAATGAATATAGAGTTTTGAAACACAGAAATGCGAAAAAATGTTTTAGATAGGTAAAGTCTGCCATTAGAAGTCGGCAAAAACAAATGATCCCTAAATAGCCACACACGCATGCACGCACGCATGCACCTTGTTGCGTGGAGGTATTAAGAACGTGAAACAAAAAATTAACTTTTTAGCTTTTGCAAAAAGTAAATGTTTGAAACATTTACTCTCTTAAAATTGATGGAGTAATATCTAACTGATTGGATATATGTTTGCAGTTTTTTGGCGTATTTGTTATTTTTTGTTGAAAATTTGAGTAATTAGACGCTTAGTTCAAGGTAATATTTATGTCACAAAGTATGGTTGTGTAGTTATGTTATGTGTACTTTCCTAACAAAGTTATTATAAAAATGTCCATCTGGATATAAACACATCCATTTGAGCTTTAATAGTACATTCATTTGGATCTTTTAAGAGACAAACTCATGCAAATAAATTCTTAATGAACGTTTCTTCCTGTATCTCTGTTCGTCTGGTATCTATTTCTTCCTGTAATTGATTTCCTGGAAATTAAAACAAATCCTTATTTTATTTTCCTTAAATTCAAGTTCGCCTTACAGAAAAATTTCCTTCTAACGAACTAAAATATGTGTACTTCACATTAAAACGTCCGCTTCAGTTGAAGCTTTCTGTAATTTTGACAGTACAGTCAAGCCTGTGTTAAAGACCACATCGGAGCAGAGACCACCTGGCTCTAAAGACCACATGTTTTGTTTCCCATTCTAACATTTACAGGGTATTTTAACATGTGAATGAAAACCAACTCCCAATAAAAACTACATTTTAGTTTAAACATATTTTATTTCAGTAATACATGAAATATTTACAGAACATTAGTTAGGAATAAGACAGAAAGCTTTGTCAGCTTACGGTTGTCCTCTCTTTAAAAGACCACATTTTGACCCTCCCAAGGGTGGTCTTTATAGACAGGTTTGACTGTATATGAAAGAGTTTATGCCAAGTGCTTACCAAGTGTCATACTCTTATTTACCAACTCTAGGACTTCTATCTTCTTTATTTTCCTGTGATGTTTTAGTGTGTTTTTTCATTCATTCAGTCACAAGTATTTTGACTTAATTTCCTTTGACATACGGTTACATGCATTATTTAAAATATATTTCTCTTAAACAGATTTTAATTATCATAAACGAAACGCTGTGGGTTTGAACCTAGCGTAGTTGCCTCGGGACGGGACATTACAATGGCTTAATCCAGTAGATACTTAGAAGTACATTAGCCAATGTAAATATCATTTTGTAGTAACATTGTACAGAAAAAGCCAATTTAACAACAAAAAGACAGACGGATGAAATGATGCAGATCTACACACTCCGAATCTGAATAAAGAAAACTGTCTATTAAAATATGTTCTCGGTAAACTTTTATTTATTGAGAAAGTTGTGTCCTTCCGTCTAAGTACAAAATGAAATGTTAAGACATTATTTATCCATAACTTAGGTTGATTTAAAACATTAATAAAATTCAGTAATCAGTATTTTTCTCAAAAAATCATTTGAATAAACTTACAGTACTATCATCTTTGAGAACAGATTTAGTCATCAACACGCCTTCGATGTACCAATGTTTAGGAAATTCCAGCCATTCCTGAAAATGAAAAGAATTGAATAGAACATGCAGTAAATGTTAGTTATTGTTCGGTAGCAGAAACGTAAGAAAGGTCAGCATAAATCACGTTTCCAATCGATTTAAAAATCGCTGATTGATAGAGCTGCCCATCAAAAAATTTGGTATAGTATATCCTTCTTTCTGACCTTCCGTCAATTAAGAAGGAAGTCGCCATATGACCTATAATTGCGTCAGTGCGACGTTAAACCCAACAAAAAACTTAAGAAGGAAGCAAATCAAGTCGGGGGTCAAAACACTGTTCAACACCTTGGCACTTTTGCACGGGGTGGGTGTGGGGAATAGGCAGGGGGTGAGGTGGGGTGGGGGGTCTTTTTCAGAATCAAGCCTGTCGGATAGAAGAGTATTGCAAGTAGTTTCCCTTGGTGTTATTATAATAAGAAACGTAAATACCAGACAGAATAATGAATGGGGGTAAGATAAAACTATATTATTATCATTATTGTTATACCGGATTGATATAGAACCCTTTTCATGATAAAAACATTCAAAGGCGTTTAAAATACTTCCAGGGGCATCGTAGATGTCAGTAGTCTTAAAAACCTTTAAACTGGAAAGTATTAACGCTTGGGGTAAACACTCTTATAGTCCTTTTCAGCTCATAATATTATGACAGGGACAAAGTCACAAAATAAAATGTTGCTTTCTTAAACATCCATACCAGTGGTATTGTAGTGTATTTAAAGTTTTCTTCAATATGGGATATTCCATTAAAAGGAAAAGGTATTTACTGTATTAGTCACGCAGAAAAATTCAATGTAAAGTTTTAGGAATGTAACTGAATGTTTTACATCATAATTATAAACTGTCTCTGGACTTGCTGAACTTGCCTGGTGATAAAAGGTTCATTATTCTTAACCAAATTATGGTTAAATATTGTATCTGTTGTAAAAAAAATATCAAAGACATATATTTGTATATTTGTCTATTACAATTGTACTTAAATTGATTCAGAATTTCGATTTATGAATTAAGTATAATACCTCAGAGTCAGCGAGGTAGTATCGAGTTCCATTCTGGTAAATACATTGAAACTCTTTCCCGCTCTGATGATAATACGTTTCGAAAACAATTTCGCCATCTTTCTGAAATACACAATGAATGATAAATGCTTGTAGTAAAATATTAGCAGGATCACTAATGGCAGAGAGTTCAGGGCAAACAGCTGTGAGTTTGAGATTAATATATTAACGGCTACGTCTTCGAAAACAAAAGTTCAAACAACACCAAATCATAGAAGGAACGAGCTGTTTTACATGAATATTGAACAGCACATATATAACTCTACAAAGCAATTGCCAGTTTACTGATATATACATTGAATTCAAGAAAAAGACTGCATAACTTTATTGGCCACACTTTTGGACAGTTCAACGCTTTTAACATCTCAACATTTTAAAAGGCTTGTTACATATTTTCGTTTTAATACATTTGCCATAATATACCAGTGCTGAAAATTCACGTAACTAGGTTTAATATAGTTTTCAGCATATTTTTGTTTTCACTTATTTATAAAAAGTATTCACTTTCAAGGACGTGGGGGGGGGGGGGGGGGGGGGGGGGGGGGGGGGGGGCGAGGAGGGCAATTTTTGACTTTGTGTATTGAAATGAGGTTAGAAATGACAAATAATAAACGCGTAGGTATTTTCTTTTTTTATGGTTTTCATCCATACAGATTACATTTAACGAAAAAGGTCAGCTTCTTTTGTGGAACTGGCTCATTTTGGGCGAAAATAATGCAGATATTTGAACGGTAAGTTATCTGTTTCTTTTACGAGTCTATAATTTACCTTACTGACTGGCAAAGGACGTGCGTGTGCCCCGTTAACCCCAGCATTTGATCTCATCACTGAAATTATATGATGACAAAGCTAATGCTAAATAATTCTGTTGACAGATCTATTCAGTTTGGGTTAAATAACAGCAACAAAATTTGATGTTGCTAATCAACATATCATTGTAATGATTCTATATTGCTGTTTAAACATAACGCAAAAATTCTAATTAGAAATGTAAATCAAATTTAAAAAATGATGTTTTTAAAACACTTTTTTCTTACAGTATAGTAGGATACGAATAAACGCTTTAAATTTATAAACACAGTGGTTTTTCTATGTCGTAATTCACAACAAGAGAAACATCCAGCAGTCTTGGATGAAAAACAAGCTTTGCAATCATTGGCGCCGGGATAGTATGCAAGAATAAATCATTAACATATTGTGCAATTTTCAGTAAAAGTATAATTCTTTTAAAGTATTTCAAATCAATACCGGGTAATCTCATTGACAAATGCTATTCGTAAAGCACATTTTACTAGTAAACACAAAGCTTACCGATACTTAAATTTCAGATTTGGAATAAGTATAACACATGCATATAGTAAAATACCTTCTTTCGTCTCGGTGAGTTGTTTTCTTTGAATTTTCTCATCGGGCGTTTTATCAATCGTCGCATGAGACTGTTGCTTTACGTCGACAAACGCTGGATCGGCCATTTCTCCGAGCTTTGTTTTAGAAGCGACGATATTGAAAAACTGTTTGTCAGGTACAAATGTGCTTTTCTCAATATTATTTTTTAATTTCAGCTGGGCTAATGCACGTTCACTGTTTAGCACGTCAGGCTTGCACTCAACTGAATGAATAAATAGTGAAGTACCTTGGCAGTTTTCTGCATTTATTACCTGTTTAACTTTGTCTATTTTACAACAAAAGTTCCTTGCAGTTCTTCTCCAGCTTGACCAGTAGGTTTTCATTTTCTGACTTAAAACGATTTACCTCAGTTATAACATCTGCTTCAGCCTTATCCAAATAGTCATTAATGTCTGCTCTAAACTTAACTATTTCTTTCAGTGCAATTTCATACATTGTTTTATTTTCTCTCATATCATCTTGAATTTTCTTTTCACTCCCTGCGATTGCAGATGTCAAGTTTTCAAGTTTTCCAACGAAACGTCGGAACACTCCGTTTTCTTCGAAATCTTTCACTAAGTCCTTCACAAATTCTGGCTTACAAGCGCCGTGCCCAAGTACCATACAGTCACCACACCCTACAATGTCATGCTTACGACAATAGTATTTGATCGTTTCGTTCTTATGAAATTTACATTTCACGGCCTTTCCATCACCTTCATGCGACGATGCTGACTGATCACTTGCATCAAGAAACACGTGGTTTCTACATTGCCTCGCTTTTAGATGATGTTGGAAGCATGTATTACACATATATTCTTTACATTCTCGACATAGACCATTCGCTCGTGTCATTACCTGCTCATCTTGGCATGGTTCACAAAAGTGATATATTTTCCCACTAGCTACACTCCTGTCTTGATCAGCTTTTCTTCCTGATACTTCCATACTAAACTCTTATTTTAAATTCCTAAATCATAAGTTAAGATTTTTATGTAAACATATTTGATTAAACGCCTCAAACCTTAACGTATATCAGTATCAATCTGACTGAAGTACATCTCCTATTACGCTACGCATAGGATCTGAGAACGACCTATTCATAGCCTCGTTCTGACGACCCTTTCGCTAGCCAATCAGAGCCTAACTTACAACATCTTGCAAATCTACCTGTAGCCTTGACTTTTGATATTTACAATTCTTATGTCGTAATGTATCAGACAGCCGGCTAGCTCAGTCGGTAGGCCACTTGCTTTGTAAGCGAGGGGTCCCGGGTTCGAGCCCTAGAATGACTGCACATTTTTCTTACTCTTTGATATTCGAACAAGTCGTCTGATTGGATAAAATAAAAATAGCAATATTGGAAATCCAAAATATACAGAAGACGAATGTGAATGAGTCGTTCTCAGATCTTCGTTTAGAAGATCAAGTACTTAAGTCAGATTGTATCAGTATAAACTATGTACGTGTACATATTCAAACGCATTGATGGGTAACATACCTTGTCGCCAGCAGCCAATTGTATAAACAATGGTTAAAATATACCACAGTTAAACTATAACCGCGGTATATACCGTGGTTAGGTAACCACTGATTATTTTCTCTTGTATAAACCAGTTTAACCGCGCGGTAACCTAACCACGTAAAATATCAATTTAACCACGGTAAATTTTCCGATAATGCACTGCGTGCATGACGTAATTTTCGCGGACAAATGTCAGACGACTGTTTGTCAACAAACATGGCCGCTGTTACAGTTACTGTACCAAAACAAAGGGCAAAAATGTTCTCTGTACGAGAGATAGATGTTCTTACGGAGTTTATGAAAACTCATCTCAGCACCCTGCGAGCAAGTCACACGCAAGGAGGACCAGGGGCGGCACAACGACGGGCCAAGTTGTGGGAAAAAGTGACCGCCGAGATAAATGGTTGTGGTCACGGTCCTCGGACCGTGAAACAAGTTAAGGAAAAGTGGAGGAATATGGTTTGTTTATTGTCTTTTCACCAAGTGATATTTGTAATTTTTGTAGATCTACTGATCTGGATTCAAACCCGAGAACTTGAGTTCTCTAAGAAGCACTCTACCACGTCGCCATTTTATAAAATATACAGTAGCGATAGTAGGGGGTATTTATATAAGTGCTATATTTTACCTCCACAGTACTACATGTACATATTTAGTATTATTTACTGAGCTGTAGGGATCAAGAAAGTTACTTCACCTCAGAGGAATGTTAAAATATTTGGCATTACAGTATAGCAAGTGGTCATCACATAGAAATATTTCTTTTATTGATTACATTCTTAGTTTTAACTTTTACAGACAAGTGAAATATTGCTAAATTTTAGGTAAAGATGGCGAAAACAGATGTGTCAGCAGACAGGAACAGTATGAGGAAGACTGGAGGAGGCCCGCCACGGCCGGAGATGTCACAGACTTCTCAGACTGTGGCGAGCCTGTACGAGAGCTCAGCATCTTTTCATGGTGTGTGTTCAGATGCTGACACACTCATCAATGTTTCTGGTAAGAACGTAAAATTATAATATAAATAGTTAAAGGATGTAACTTTCCACATGAATACACAACGATTTGCAATGTACCGAACACTGACGCAATCCTCTTAGAAAATTACAAAACAATGAATAATTTCCATTTTCATATAAAACGACAATTGAAATCATTTCGTCATTGTTGTTGTTGCAGGCTGCACAGATGTCGATCTAGGACAGCAGGTTGTAGACCATCTAGATCTGCTCAGATGGGACCAGCAGGACACAGAGACCGAGACTAGCGAGAGTGCGGATACAACTACCAGGAATATATTCTCCGTAGCTGGTGATTTATTAAGTTTAACTCTAATAAATGTTGTCTTTTTTATCCTAAAATCTGTTTCATTTTAAATAAAAATAACAATAAGCAAATTAATCAATAAAAATGTAAATTGACTCACTGTTAATACATTTGTACTATCAAAGTTGTAATTCCTACAAACTTCTTCTAAGTCCCCAGTAGCTGTATCCAATCCGCGACGAATCAGTTATAAACAAACAAGCTTTTCAAACATCGATGAAATTCAGGCACCAATCGCACCATGCCCTTGAAACAATGTGTGAAATTAAACAATTTCCAAACGCATGATTCAAAGATAACCTGTATTTTAGCATCCTTTGTGGAATATTTCCAGTCCGCAACATATCTAGTTCCTTATAGATCTACAATATCAGTTTTCAATAAAATTATTCATCTCATCTCGTCCCGTTTACGAAATGCAAGAAAATTTAAATTCTTATCTCCGAAACCAATTCGTGACGTAAGGCACGAATGACGTAAGAATGCAATGGCCATAATTGAGCAGCGCCATGATAAAACCAACATAGTGGCTTTGCGACCAGCATGGATCCTGACTAGCCTGCGCATCCGTGCAGTCTGGTCAGGATCCATACTGTTCGCTTTCAAAGCCTATTGGAATTAGAGAAACTGTTGGTGAACAGCATGGAGCCTGATATGGATCCATGCTGGTCGCAAAGCCACTATGTTGGTTTTCCCATGGTGCTGCTCAATTATGTAAATTTATACGGGGCGCACAAGGGAAACAGTACCCTTTAAACAAACAATCAGTCGATAGAATATATGAATTTTATCTTATGTCACGCTAATAGAAGGAGAATTTTGCAATACTTAATATAATACATTTTTTATATATTTAAACAATGGTTGTTTATCATTTTATCAATTTCTAGTATACCTATGTTTTTACTTTAAGACACTGTATAAACATAAACATGTCCTGTTCTATGGAAGGCCGGTTGTGCACTATTGTAAATTGCTTGGGAAATAGATTTAAGTTGTGCGTGTTCTAATCCCATTCTAACACGTTCGAATTACACCTGGAAAGGATACTTATCTAAAGTCTAATTCAGGCGGAATAGCCAAAAGTAGGTCAATTTGCGAAATGTGTTTTAAAAAGAAAATCTTTTTAAAAAAGTGTTGGAATTCTTGATACTTAGTAAATGCCAAATGCGTCCATTAACTTCAATGTGAATTATTGAATGAACAAAATATGATATTTATCATTTACTGTTTCTTACGCAGCTGCTTTTTGCAACACCAACCAGCCAACAGGGAAAGAAGCAGCGAGGCAGGCAGATACTGTGCCAGAGGGAGTCAGCATCCAACCTGACTATCCAGAGGATTCTTGTGTACCATGCGCAAACCGTTCTAGTAAGTTTGATACATATTACGGTTGTATCATCACTGGTAAAGGAGTTGACGTTTTGTTTTAAATATGTTCTGCATAATTCCGGCTATGTATAGATGGCCGTAGAAGCGTTAGAGGTAAAAATACATTGAGCCGTGCCATGAGAAAACCAGCATAGTGGGTTGGCGACCAGCATGGATCCAGGATCCATGCTGTGCGCTAACAGTTTCTTTAATTGCAATTGACTTTGAAAGCGAACAGCATGGATCCTGACCAGACTGCGCGGATGCGCAGGCTGGTCTGGATCCATACTGGTCGCAAACCCACTATGTTGGTTTTCTCATGGCGCGGCTAAAAGTTTTATACAATTGGCTGCAGGTAGTATACGTAACCAAACGACCTGAATCGTAGTTGGTTTGTACATCATAGTACATATTCGCATATTTTTCAAATATTGTAATGTAAACTCAATATTTAACATTTTTCATATTCTTCGCTTCGTAGCCTTACATCTTCACAAAATATGTTATTATCAATACGATTGTTAAATTGCAAATTTAAAGAAGCATCCTACTGGTTGGTGACCCAGATTCGGACAATTTTACAACCTTTTCAGCTGTCATGTTTTTATTTTTAATGCAAGATCCATGAAATGTTACCTGAATAAAGTTCAGTTCCTCTGTGTCACAAAACGCGATTTTGTTTGTATCTAAAAATAAACTGGACACGTCACTGAGGCCCAAAAGAGGGTACGTAAATGTAACGTTTTTAGCATGTTGCAGGACCCAAAAATCGGACAGGAAAAAAGCGCTAATTATCGTCACTTCTGTTGCGCAGATTCACTTTTAGGTCGGTGGTAATGACAAAAAGACATGTTTACCACTACTAATGTTTAATATAAGGCTGTCGAGAATTTAAAAAAAAATCAACTCTGGCCGTAACATATACAACAGCTGGCCGTAACATATACAACACAATATTTTGAGTATTAACATGGTTTAAACGTATAAATCTCATGTTTTGTCAATAATCAATGGCGGATCCAATATTTTTTCCAGGGAGGGTCGAAGTAAGTGGACAACAACAAAAAACCCCAAAAACCCCCAAAAAAACGTCTATTCGTGCGGGAGACGGGAGGGGTTCCAGTGCATTTGCAGTATGACGTGTACTCTATTCGATTTTAATCAGATCCGCCCTGGATAATAACTATGACTGTCTTCATTGTAAAGACACACAATTAGACAAGTAACTATGATAAGCAATCATTTCATTCTCCGACATACAGCACAATCATTTTATTCTTCTACATACAACCATGGTTTACATTGTCTACAAAACCAGTCACACCTCTCACTCATGCTTTCCAACAAATACTCTCGCTCCCGCATACTCAAACATTCCTCGTGGTACCACCTTTCACACATACTCTCATCACAACCATACCACATGACACCATTAATTTCATCGTTCATCCTTCCTCTTTCACCACAAACACCACATGTGAATTTCTTTGCCGCCAGTCTCCCGCATACTGCTCTCTTCATCCTGTCCATTTCCTTGCTTAATGCCTTCGATCTCCTGTCCTCCTCCCGCTTCTGTCTTTTCACAAGCCTCTCTTCCTCCTCTTTCTGTCGCTGTATCCTTCTCTCCTCCCTCTGTCTCTGTCTCTCCTCCTTCTCTTCCTTCTCTCTCCTCGCTGCATTTTCCTTCTCCTGAAATCATAAAATGAACCGCGCCATGAGAAAACCAACATAGTGTGTTTGCTTCCGCACAGTCTGGCCAGGATCCATGCTGTTTTGTAACAGTCTCTCTAATTGCAATAGGCTTTGAAAGCGAAAAGCATGGATCCTGACCAGGCTGCGTGGACTATGTTGATTTTCTCATGGCGCGGCTTAAATATATTTATTGTTTTGCCGTCGTCCGTCCGTCTTTTCATCTGTCAGAAATTATATTTAAGAAGTGGTTAGAAATTTTCCAGTAAACTGCACACGAGTATTCGCCACCTCGAGGGAAATGCCACCGGCAAGGTACAATTTGACAACATCAGCAACACCACAGGTATCGGCCTTGGTAGTCTAGAGTGCAAACACATTTATATAATAAAGGTCAATACCTTACCTGGTGTGGAGATGACCCCTTTCGATTTTAGGATGAAAATGTCAGCTTTAGGCCCAGCTAAAACGGGCCGTAACTTCTTAAACAGTTTCTGCTTGCTCCGCAAAAATAACTCACCTTCAACAGCTTCAGCATTTCATCTCCGCTGATCACCCTACCCACTGGAACTCGCCTGGATGCCTTCTTTCCTGACTTCATTGGAGGCATTGGCGGCGGCATCAAAACATCGGCCATCCTCTCAGGAATAAGTCCTTGGTACACAAGAGGGTTTACTAGGAATGAGCCACAGGTTTCGCATGAACGAACATTAGTGTTCTCTTTGTTTCCATCTGAAAACAACAGAATGATTAAGTTATTCGATATTATTATGTTTTTATGTGACAGATATTATCTTTTATCTGCGAATTAGACATCGTTCGTTAAATGTTTGGATAGTTCTGAAAAGTACAATTTATATGATGTTTATTTGTTATGATTACTAACTTACTTCTAGTTTAGTTTGTTTACTTTACTTTTTAACACTCAATTTAGCATAATTTCAATTCCGCCTTATCCCCCGTAAGGAACTGAGAACCTTCTCACATTAATATTCAGACAAATAGCATGACAGTTTCAGACAGTGAGAGATCCAAGTAGATAAGTCAGCGTAAAAAATACTCAACCAAAAAGCGCTTAACCACTTACTTTGAGGATTTGTTTTTTTGAACGTTGGTGGCACGAGCTGACTGGTGTCAATGGCTTTTGGGTTAAAGGGTACTATCCCAGTTACGGCAAATGCCACTCTCACGGATGCTGGTGTAGTCTGCTCTAGAGCATGTCGCAAAACGATCGGAAATTCGGCTCTCTGAACAGTAAAACTTCGGTTTACAAAGCTCAGCTTCACGGCAAGAGACCTGAATCTGTCCTTGAGTGGACCATTAACCTGAAAAAAAGCGATTTGATTCTTCGGGTTTTATGCCGTTTTAACAGTCAGAATAATTATTTAAGGACAGTTACTTGACACATTTCTTGGGTTTCTACATTACTGACGTATAAAGAGGCGGAGAGGTGGGGAACAGAGAGTTTTGTTACCACCCAGAATGAAACCGGCAACCGATTTAGAGTCCAATGCTCTGCCGACTGAGCTGGTGCAGAGGATGGAAATACTTTACAGATAGAATCGATTTGCTAATTTCTTGACATTTTCCGCACGCACTGAAAAATGTCTTGAACTTAAGGAGCAATGGTATAACTTAAACAACATATTCACCTTGACGTCAAGCGGCTGTAATATGTGTGTCGTATGTGCCGGCATCCCTAGCAGAATAATGTTGTTTTCTCTGGCACATTCCACAAGTGGTAGTGTGACATGGGAGTCGTGGTTATCAAGAACCAGTAAAACTGGACGTTCCTTTACACAGTTTGGCACGAAAACCCTCCTGAACCATGAAAGGAACAGGTCCCCATCCATGTAACCACTCTCGGATGTTGCGAACAGCCAGCTGTCTGGTATGCCGTCATCAAACTTTCTGTGTGGAAAAGACCCCTGTAAAATGGATGGGTTGTACACAGTGATCTAGCGTCAACCAAAGCATTTAGTCTAACAAGCTATTTTCCTTTTCGACGAAACGTTTTATTGTTATTTCTCAGTGGGAAAGTTTTCCCGCTTGATATTTAAATAACCCTTTTTGTATGACAAGATAGATGTTTAGCCCAAATAACTCTGAATAAAAAAATATATCTAGATGTCGTTCAATACGTTTTTAAGAACCAAAAGTAAGTGTTACGTTTCTTTTTTTCCTTTAGTTTGTAACGTAAAACCCAACAAACGAAACAAATCACCATCTAACCTTAAATATCACCATTGTTGGTAGAATCTTACCATCTGCGCAAATGCAGATGTTAGCTGTAACGTGGCCACTAGTAACGTTTTTGGCTGAGAAGGTATGTGTCTGCTTGAGTCCCAGCACTTTGATTCTGGGCTTCTCCTTCCCTGCCCAACCACTTTCATCAACGTTTCAATGCAAAATGACATTATCATATAGACTTAAAAATCTGTTTAACGAGTATGCAGTCAAGACGAATGTTCATGGTTTGAAATATATAATTGCTATAAACAAATATTTGAACTAGCGGTGCCGGGGCCATTGAAAGCACCGAAACCAGAAGCAAACAGTGAAAATTGCCAACGCAGTTTTATTGAGTCTGTTTGAGGGCATTACTTGAAAATTCAACACTAATCACGCACCTTAGTGCCGGCTTAAGTGGTACTCAATCTCCAGACCAAATGCAGGACCATAATGATCAGTATATTTTACTTAACTTATTGCATTTACTTCAACTATCAGTCTTATCGTTTTAGAAGTTTTTATAGCGCAATAGAAAAATAAAAAGAAAGTTTGTATTTTTCGGCAGACGCCTGAGCTCAAGATTAATTGATAAGAACCTTACAGTATGAAAATTTTGAAAATTACCTGTGATTCTTTTAACTGATTGGTTTCCAACTCATTCCTCAAAAGTTCGAACCACCCATTCATGGTCTCCTGATTAGACATACGGCATCTGGCTCTGTCTAGGCATTCAGGTGTTCTCTCTGACAACTCTGGGTGCCGTTTCTTCAAGGCACGAAACCACTTGTCTGATGGCCCTGATTCTAAATTCATAGCAGTTTCCCTGCCTATGAAAACAAATTTTTAAATAGACTTTGTTACCTTACTTTTAATTCAGTTTTACGTGCACTAACATTTGCGAATCGATGTTACCATGTTTCAGGACTTCCATGTCGTCTAAATGTCGACACTTGCTGAATGTCAATATGCTGCTCTTGCGCAATGTAAAATGTCTTTTTGTCGACAACGACATGACGGCAACATGATGCTACCAGTATAACACAATACAATGCGACAAAGCGATATTAACGTTGCACTGTCGCATCGTGTCGTTGTAAAATCGCATCGTACTGTCGTGATATCGAATAATATTGTGATGTAGCATCATGATGTAACATCGTACCGTAGTGCTGTCGCATTTTTCTCCCTTTTTTTTTTTCGTCATTTTCATTATACTGGTTCGATGACTTCCATTGTTCATATCTTTCCTGAAACTCTGTGAAATTATTATGATAACACTCATAGGATTGTTCTAGATTTTCACAATCGGCGGGTTCGTCACATAAGTCTAGGCACTCTAAATGAAAATGACGAAATTTGTAGCAATGCGTCATCAACGTGTAAAACGAAACTTGCGAGTTCCAAAGCTAAACGTTTGATTGCTGAGCAAAAGTTAAATTCTATTTAATACATTTATGTTTCTAACAGTACCATTAAACTTTAGAATATCTGTTAGATGAGTCAAAACTCTTTTAAAATTATCAAAATTATATAAAACCTACTGGTAGACAAAGTATTTTAGAAATATAATAGATACAACATTTAAACATTTACTCGACAGAGTTCTTTACTGATTACAATAAATTGTAGTAAATCGATGCGGAATCAAAAATAATCAATAAAGTGAAATAAATGAGAATAAAATGCAACATTTACGACACATTTACTTCTAACATTTAAAGAGGAATACCAAATTAGCTTACATTAACATTTCTCTTATCAAAAGTAGTAAGACCAATATAGATACCACATAAAACCACATACCACACAAATTGAGGGAACATCCGTTGACATGTGGTCAAGGTCGCTGAATTCGAAATACTTGCACCCTACAGATCTGGCATATATATAGAACTATTCATGTGAGGAAGCAACCCAACTGGTTTAATGAAAGTTAGCGGTTCTACCGAAGGACACATCCTTATAATGACCAGAAGGGCATCTTGTGTCTTCCACTACCTTCAAAAATCATTGAAAAAATGCTTGAAGGAAAAACACAACACGATATTGCGTATGAAGATATACAGCCTTATATTCAAACTCTGATTTAAAGAAAATACATTTCTAATGGATTTAATGTCAGCAATGCTTTATATTATTTAACATGAAATACAGTATGTTATCTAAAAAGATTTGTATTATACATGAATATATGCAAAAAGCGTAGAAATGTGGGCTGTGCGAAATAAAAATATATGTGAAAATGCAATACAACATTTAATTGGAGCTGGTTTCTGAAATAATATCGTATTTCTATGATGAAAAAATAAAGGTTTGTAATTGCTAATATATTTTCTGGTCCTCTGGGATCATAGAGTCCATCCGAGCCGATGTCAAGTGGCGTGAGAGGTATTGCACACTTATCTTCATTACATTTTATCAACAAACACAATCAAATCGAGTCTACTATTATTTTGTTTGGTTACTTTCTTTGTCTTCCGTAGAATTTTTATGTTATACCAGTGTTAACAAGAGCATGATGATGATAATAATAATAACAAGAAATATCATTAAAAATGATGGTCGGCGAATTGTAATAAGGAAAGAAGTTTATGAATTTTTCATCTAACATTCATCTTTCATCTAACATTTTTTCAAAGTGCAAAACTAAATACCGCACTTTAACAATTTAAATGGTTCTCTTTTAATTTTTCGCAAAGGTTTCGTAGGGTTGCAATTTTGTTTCGTTTATCCTTAGACGAATAATTACAGCAGTAGTTTGATGAAGATTCATGAAGCGGTTCATGAGAAGAGGTCATTAAACGTGTTTATATTTTTAGCTAAATTGGTCCCTATCCCCATTTGTAACAAAATAGCAGGAGACCTTACGATATTGTTACACAACGAGTTTGATAAAAATCCTTTACATTTTAGTGGTTAAAGCGAAGAAAGGCATATCTACTTTTAGCTATAGTGGGCCCTAATAGGGCCCAAGTTCCTATATAAATAAATTTGGAAGAGGACCTTATAATGATGCTCCAGACCAAGTATGACAAAGACCCACCAAGCTGTTCATGAGACGCTGTATAAAGGCATTTCTAGTTTTAGCTCTAGCAGCCCCTAAAAGGGGTTAAATGTCCCAGCTGAACAAAGTTGGCTGCGGGCCTAATAAAGATGCTACAAATCAAGTTTGATTAGAATACATGAGAAAAAATCAATTAAAGGATTTTTTTATTTATTATTTTTATTTATTTCTAAAATAGGTCAACTGATCCCGCTTTAACAAATACATTTTCGCTATTCATGAATCTTTGGCCAATGACGTCACACCTATAAAAAAGTGAAGGTCAAGCAAAACATACAATTGTAATTATTTCAATATTTCTGTTTCATAAGCAAAGTTTGACCGTAGTCATATCACATAGATAAACTTATGCAGCGTACCTTCATTTCAGAGTGATGAGATTCAGTCATTATATAGCATATATATAATAAAACAGATTTCAACTGAGTTCAATATTTGCATACCATACTAAAGAAAAATATTCATATATAATAAATCAGTTAAATAATTTATAACAAATATACCAAAGCAAACAAGTACTCATTTTAATATGCAATCTGAATAAGTCACAAAGGCAAGAAACCTTTTCATATACAGACGACAATTGTAACAAGGAAAATCTTTTAAAAAGCACTTCTCTACATAAAAGACTCTTATCACACCCTTATTCATGTGATACGCAGGCCGTATTCAGCTCTTTCTTTAATTTGATATATGTTGGTATTTGAACAGGTTTTTATCATATTTATTAAACTTACTTATCATTTTGAGATATATCAATATTCTTGCTAAATATACTAAGCCAAAGTTAGCTTTAAAACTGCGAACAGCGTCGTTTAGGATAAACGCTTTGTCTACATTTCACTCAGCGTAGCACAATCAACAGAGTGAAAGAAATTGACACTCTCGTCCAATCAGGCAGAGTGTTGCATAAATCTTCCATTTTGATAAATTATCTATAATGCGTTATCAAGTACTTTGATTTGCAAACTGAAGTCACGTGGCATAGGTAACGAAAACGAATTTAGACGGCGTCGCCGAATAATAATAATAATAATAATAATAATAATGCTGACACACTTGCTGCTTTTTATATAAGCAGTATTCAATAATACTGCTAGAGATATCACCATCATGCAATAGCATCAAACAACATTTGTACATAAACATTTCTGCTACTCCACAGTGCAACCATATGTATGTAATTTAACATATAATTTTACAGACAAATTCAAACTTTCAATACAATGAGCGATAACTGCTACAAGTAAATTTAAAATTGGCCGCAACTGATCATTTTGCAGTCTCCTTCAAAAAAGAAAAATGACTGCTTAATACAAATGTAGCATACATACAAAAAATGAAATACTTTCGAGTTAAACGTAGGCGGTTAGAAGTTATTGTGTTATATATTTTTACATCAGGTTTAGAGAGTTTTTTTCACAATTGACGTTATTTCGCTCGATCGTGCTGTCTGCTTCCTAGAATTCAAAATTATGGTTAATAGCAATCTTGACTGTAAAGTCGTATGCACGTATGCTGATTTTTCTGTTAAATCTGCTGACTCTTTGTAGAAAAATAATAAAATACAACACAAAAGATTTTAGACACACAGAGGATTTTGCATAAGATTTGGAATGGATCTGGGTTGGTAAAATTAGGAAATTATATCCAAAATCTTTAGGATAATACAAATATAGTTTCATTGATAAGATAACAAATATTTTAATGTCTAGAGTATTTTTCCAACAGTATTGAGTCTTTCCTTTTACGTTGTAATCTATATTTTCTTTAAGGGGACGCATATTGCTACTTTCACACTTCATGCAGAAATGAGGACATGTTCCTGAATTGATATAATACTCACTAAATTACGTTTAGATGGTACTGCATTTACAACTTGTCTGACCTCGATTGTTTTTACATGAATGATAGCAGTCTCGTGCAACATGTGAAAACAGAGTAATGAAAAGTATGGTGGAGAATTCAAGGACAAATTTTAAATGGCATAAAAGTGAGGATAACCGTATTTTTGAATTTTTGATCATTGACATTCCTGCTGTGTATTAGCAAGTTTTGAGAATGAGATTTGAAAGTTATTTTGCACATATTTAAAATGATTCGACCTCTCAACCAAATTTCATGCCATATTTAAAAGATGTTTAAGAAAATACATTTTCAAAAGTTTGGTGAATGTGTTTCTTTAAGTGCATTGTATTTCGTGAACACCTAGCTGAAAATTAATAATGGAATAATTTTTAGGTCCTTATTGCAAGCAACTTGACTTCTGTATCAGTAATGGTTTAATGTATTTAGGGGAATATGCTCTTGGTTTTAGAATGTGGCCTTCTTTTACCACCATTATAGGTAGCAGGGTACACTTCGAATTTTGGCCCCCATCAATATTTATTATAATTAGAATTTCGTGATTTTGAATATCTGTAAATTAAGGTGAGAGAAAATGATTGTTAATTCTTTAGAAAATTTATACAGCCGACACATGTAAAATTCTCATGTCATTTGTAAAACTAACTACTAGTAGCTTTGTATGAATCAATGAGACACCTTTTCGCGGAAAAATTCAAATCACGGAAGGGTTCCGTGCTTGTTGATTGATACTCAGGAACATTTTCGCTATTTTGTGGGGAAAAAACGAGCTGGATGGGCCCCCATTCCGTTTATATCCTGAAGTTCAATAAGGACTATTAAATTGAGAAATGCAATAAATTTGGGCATTATTCTTGCAGCGGAATCATTGCAAGCTGTTCAAAAAGTGCAAAATTGATAATTTTGGCATGCTATTTTTCATGGATGGTGTAAAACTTTCATTTTGATAACTTTCTTATTCTTGTATGAGAATCCTGATCTTGCCATTAATTAAAAGCACGAAACATGCACGCAATTTATAAAATGGCCACCCTGATTCTGCACATAAGAGAAATGCAATATTGCGACTCGCTACATATAAGACTGTCCGTGCCCAAAATTTCGAATCGAAGTGTACCCTGCTACCTTAAGGGAAATCTGCGAAAATTAAATTTCGAAAGAAATCTTTTATTTGTGCGGTTTCACATAGTTTAGAAACTCTTCTTTGATTTTCTAAACTTTCTGGGGACTTAAAACGCTACCTGACGGCACAGCAGCTCAAAAATGTTACGATGAGGACACATAAAAGCATAAAAGTCAATATAGACGCATACGATTTCTTTTAGATTCTAGCTCCAGTAGCAGGGCTCTGGTACACTAAAAACATCATGTTTATCATTATTAACCCACACAGCTTACATCTGGCCAACCAGCTAAGCCATTTCGTCAAGCAGGGGGATGTTCGGACGGTAGGGACCCCATGAAATAGGAAAATAGGGGGTGGGGACATTTTATTTTCGCAAAATGATGCAAAATTGCCCTTATATCATTCCTAATGACAAAATACGTTAAATCATGCCAAAAAATGGTAAACACGGATGTATTTTACGTCCTTTGTCTCGTAACGACAATTTGTAAATTTTGGCTAAATTTTGGCATAAAGGGTGGGCAATTTTAGAGTCTCTCATACAGACTTCTTTTCATGCTATTGAAAACATTTTTATTTGGTTTAACTTGCGAAAGACATATAAAAGTTCAGAACTAGTAAAACCCTCTTTTGTTCATTAACTGAAAAATCTTAAGGTAGCAGGGTACACCTCGAATTTTGGCCCCATCAATATTTATTATAATTAGAACTTCTCGATTTTGGATATCTGTAAATTAAGGTGAGAGAAAATGATTGTTAATTCTTTAGAAAATTTATACAGCCGACACATGTAAAATTCTCATGTCAGTTGTAAAACTTTGTATGAATCAATGAGACACCTTTTCGCGGAAAAATTCAAATCACGGAAGGGTTCCGTGCTTGTTGATTGATACTCGAGAACATTTTCGCTATTTTGTGGAAAAAAAACGAGCTTGATAGGCCCCCATTCCGTTTATATCCTGAAGTTCAGTAAGGACTATTAAATTGAGAAATGCAATTTGATAACTTTCTTTATTCTTGTATGAGAATCCTGATCTTGCCATTAATTAAAAGCACGAAACATGCACGCAATTTATAAAATGGCCACCCTGATTCTGCACATAAGAGAAATGAAATATTGCGACTCGCTACATATAAGACTGTCCGTGCCCAAAATTTTCGAATCTAAGTGTACCCTGCTACCTTAAATCTTTTCATATGTACTACTTTGTAAACAAACTAAATACTGTGTTTAAGCTTCAGGTATGCAAAATGAAACTAAAGATAGTGAACTTATTTCACTTTTTTTCTTTAAATTAGAATCTGTAGGCTTAATGTTTGGACAAGCTAAAGTGCTATTTTTTCACACAAAAATTTATTAATTGTTGACTTTGAATGTTTAAAATAAGTCGTATGTAATTCAACAATAACTTTCTTAACTGAGTTTTTTTCCTCTTTATTTTAGTGAGCATTCCTTTGTGTACTAATAACAGTTGAAACAGTATACATTTCATGTACCGAAACTTTGCATTTCTTTGCAGATAAATTTTATCATACCCCACACACTTTTTTCTAACTTCAAAGTTGCGTCCCATTAACTTCATTTAATTGATTATTCTACAAAAAGTTAAAAGATGATAGTTTTGCTTGTTTACATCATTTTACGCCAGTGCTTTAGCAACTGGCTATAGCTCTAAATCAACTACGAAGTTTCAACCTCGCGTTGTTTGAGTTTTCCGTCTATTTCAGTGACCGCATCATACAAATATTCTGGAGGTGTGAAAAAAATAATCCCATATTTTTTATAATCTTGGTGTTGTGTGAATGTGTCAGCAACGGATTCTACAATAATTATATAACTTTATATTCATATTAGAAATTTTCGGAATTCACTCCGCTCTAGTGTTAGGGATAGGCTTAGGGTAAGGGTCAGGGTTAAGGGTTAGGTTTATGGTTAGGGTTGAATTTGGTCCCCACCATTTTACATTGAATTGTATAGGGAAAACCTTTAAAAGTCTTCTTGTCTTGAACCACAATGCACAGAGATTAAAATTATTGGTATGTAGCATTGTCTAGTGAACCTCTACCAACATTGTTCAAATCATGACCTGTCTATACACAATGAAATGTTGATCGGTTGAAATATCACGCAATAAGCACTGGCTATCAGTCCTTCCAGGGTTTTGATTTAATCATTACTTTATTTGGGAACATTTGGTGCTTTACTTTGAATATGACGTAATCTTCATTCAAGGAATTAGTTCTATTATTAGAAAACTTTACGGTAGCTTAGTTGCGTTTTTATCTGTGATATTTTGAATGGTGATAAAATAACCAAACACAAACAAAGACGACTTTAAGATCTAATATCTATTCTGATATTGGTTTATTAACTTTTAAACCTTATGTTAAAACTTTGACAGCACATGCCACAACCTGGCAAATTAATAACAGACTCAGTTTGAACGAGTCTGTTCAAAAGAGGTTGTGAAACTTGCTGCACCCTCACGCAGCCTAGCACCGGCTTAAGTGAGATTCTATCAAGCGGAGGATAAAACCGACATACAGAAAGATCATTACGAAGCATATAACGTAGGCAAGCACTAAAATAGTGATGTCGGTTTGATTGTATCTGTGCCCGAGAGGTAACGACGCGTCCAACACCTGTTACGACCTCTAACAGCACATGACACTGAAACTCTACTGTGTTGAGATGTACAATATATAGAATGGTTCTTTGGAAGCATGGAATGTAACTAAGCAAAATAATAGCAGAGGCTGGTAATGAAAGGTAATGAAATGTACATCATCCAGCGTTCGTGCTCTAAGCACTGATTCATGACACGACTGCTGTTATGATAGATAAGAAAACCTCAGACAGATACTTTGAAAGCATAGAATGCAATCAAGAAAATCAATAGCAGACTGGTATAACAAGAGTCTTTTGACACTGTTTAAGGACTGAGAGTCACTGAGAGACTGATATTATCACATGAGTTCCTGTCCCGCTCTCGTCATCACCATGATTAAAACCTTCGTCCTCGTCCTCTTCTACGAGAAAACATCTCATTTCTGGATTCTTTGTTTCGCTCAGATCTGTTATCAGTTCTGATCGGCCGGTCCTGTACCCAAGAAGACCATGGCGCTATGTTATCAATATGTCTTATCGCTCGGTCTACTGGGGTTTTCTGTTTTCTAGGTGGCCAATCGATCCATTCACCCTGGTAAAAAAGAAAGAAATAAAGTTTAATCTAAATGAAAGAGTAACATTGTTATTCAGAACCAATTTGTAGAGTTTTCAAAACACTAAAACTTTCGCTGAAATTAATTTGTATCATTTGGCTTGATACTCATTCTTAAAAGTCTATTTAAGGTCAAAGTCAATGCGCAGTCGCGGACAATACTGACTATATCAAGGGTAATTATTTCTAAGATTTTAGAATGAACTTGCTGGATATCGAAGAAAACCTAGCTTAGAACGTGAAGTTTGTAGAAGTTTGATTCATTTCCACCAAAATTGTCCAAAGTTACTGGGAGGCCGTTTTTTAATTAAACAAGGATACTTACTATTTCCGAGAAAACTGGCAAAGCTTGCTTGTGATTGAACCTGATCTATATTATATCATATTTATTGAACGGACCTATTTCATGTTTTCTCAATTTGACCAAATCTAGGGTCATTAAGCTAGAAATACCAGTTTGGACTGACTTGTTTTGCGACTGAACATATATTTTATGATGACACATTTTCATTATGATATCAACTCTTTCAAGTAACTAAGAGCAAAATAAGGGACAATTATTTCAAAATGTGTAAAATCGTTTATGTAATAGATGCACGTACAAATGTACGTATAAGTAAATATAAGTTTGTGTGCCTGTGCATAATATATTCTATTGTACAGCAGATAAAAATGTATAAAACTACCTCATCTACGGTGCCCATTAAAATTGAATTGACAGCTTCATCCGTGTCATTTAGATTATCATAAAGAGCTATTTCAGCCTTGTCTTGGGCACAGCCTGTCATCTCCATAATCTACAGAACAAATGAACAATTTGTAAAAATTTTCAAATGGTATCATATAGATCTATTTGATAGCGATTCTATTTTTGTGGTATTTAAACCAGCGGAATGCCGATAATATTTGAAGCATAAAACGCAACCAAGCAATATAATCGTAGACTCGGTTTGATCGAGTCTGTTCATGAGAAGTAATGAAATGTGCAACACCTCTCAAGCCCCCTAATAGCGGATGAAGCAGAATTCTGTCATAGTAAAATGAGTACTCCGGGGTCTCAAAGAATCAGAAAATATAACAACACTGAGTCATGTCAATATTCAGAGCATGGCTCGTTCTTAATATAATGAAAGAAGCGTTGCCTGGTGGTTGTAACATTAAGCTTGTCATATTAAGTATGAAGGTATGAATATGTATCAGTGCCCCTTTTAAGTAGGATTTCTTATCTTTATCTTGTATTAAGCACTGTCACCTGGGACACACTTGGTAAACTAAGTAGGTAGAAAGTACAACATACATCTGTTCCAGGCACGTAGGAAGCATTTTCAGATTGGGGGTTGGGGGCGGGGGGGGGGGGGGGTTGCGGTTGGACACATTTTGAAAATCAGCCGACCTATAACAGACCCAGATCAAGGAAACGTAAACAACGTTTTTTTAATTTTTTTTTAGTTGTGCGTGTTTAGCCCATCTAAAACAATTACAAAACTGCAGGGCACAGCTAAAATTGACCCGCTGTCAAAAATTGCTAAGATAATAACCTTAATCGGTCAAATTATTGGGGGCCCGGCCATTCTGAACCCCCCCCCCCCTCTCTTCCGCTCCCCCCAGTTGCAAGTTACATGTGAAGAACAAGTTAATTCTGGTATAGAACCTAGTAACTTTAATAGAAGTTAACTCTTAACTGTTATACATTGTATAAGGAAATACTGTCGAAAATCGGCTTAAAACTTATATAACTTAGTGAAATTATAATACAGACAATACAAATAAGTAACGTCTTATTTTTCTTTACACATATTACCTGTTCGAGTTTGTCCTTTATTTCAGCATCAACATCAGTCGAGTCTGTGTAAATTATATTGTTCAATGCCAACTGTTCTGCTGTGGGCTAAAACATTAGTAGAATGAATAAGTCTCAGAGAAAAAAGAAACAATAATAAAATCTTTTTTTTTTTTCATACCAATAGCAAAACCAATAAATTAACATGCTGTCTCCTTAGGTTAGTAAACAACTATTTATTTCTTTCTTAAATATATTTTGTTTATCTAAAGGGGTTATAGGTATTGTTCATACATTTCCACATGTACAAGTGGATCAGACTGTTAAATACATACATTATAAACGTCAGTGATGTTTTGTGTTCCACATATAATTTTATTCTATGCGTGTATCTTTAGAATATGTCGTATAAGAATAATTTAGGTTTCATAAATAATCATGACATAATACAATACTGTAACGAAACTAGATCCAAACTGAGCACATGCATGCCTACAGCCTGCAGTAAAAATTCCATAATACAGTCTTTGTTATCCGGTCACCAACTGTTAAACCAAAACACAATCTGAGAGACCGATAGAAAAGGATGTCACAGTTAATTATTTTCTAACATAACAGCAATCAAATGATATTGTGAACTTGAAAATGAATTGTTTCTGTCAAGTTGGCTGTCTTTGTGCTGACGGGAGGGGTTGGGTGGGAGGGGAAGGTGTTTGCGTGTGTGAGCGTGCGTGCGTACGTGTGTATGAAGGTGTTTGCGTGTGTGAGCGTGCGTGCGTACGTGTGTGTGTGTATGTGTGTGCAGGGGGATTGCACCACGACACATCTTGAGGTCTGATGCGCTGGCGGAGGCGCCACACAACAACATATGGAATGGCAGATTTTTGTTTAGCCTTCCGGTTGACATGCGCAGAAGGGCCTAAATGGCCGACTAAATGTCACCCTGATAACAAAAGAAAATAACTGTTTTTGTCTACAGCAATGAAAAAATAAAATGACATGAACTTGGCACTATGGGGTACTAGACGATTGATTTTGTCGCGGGGCGTCCTCGGCAGCAGGAAAACACGACAAAATAAGCGCCAAAACGACATTAAATTTGTCGTGTTGTCGCCCTACTTTTGTCGCGTCCTCGTGCTTTCGTGGTGACAGGGCGCCAACAAGCTATGAAGACAGAAGAAACGAAACGATTAATCATGCTGTCTTGTTATTCTGCCATATGTATTTAAGTCCAATAAATGAGCATAGTTAAGTTTACAGAATGTTATCAAAATCTCCTTCGGGTGTTATTCTCTTAAGGGCTGATTTCTAATGTTTTAATAACTTGTAGCCCAACCCATTTGCTTTTGTTACTTATTACGTATATGTGCTATGTATTGTGTGTTCAGAAGCAATAAAATATGATTAAATCAATTAAGTATCTTTCTTTTTTTACGTTGCAAACATACAATAACTACCCACTAATAAGAGTAAAGGTATGATTTAAAGTATACCTGTTTTAAATAGGAAAAGTCTGAACTTGAATATGCTCTAGCAAACTCAGCATGTGAATTCCAATCTGAAACTGAAAATGAAAGCAAAATTATTAATTTATCAATTTATATGGGATCAAAAAGCAGCAGTTACTGTATTGAACATTGGCATAATTCAATTTCTATTTTATTCCTTGTCATTGCATATTTTGAAGACTCATATATTTCGTCACCTTAGTGCAAAAAGTGAATAAGTCCTTCTTTAAGTCATTGGAGTTATCCACTTTTTGCACTGAGGTGACGATTTATAAATCTAATGCGTCAAAAATATAGTTTTATATCTATAAAAGGGAGGTAATAAGCTTCTTAACGGGCAAGACAGATATTCAAATCATTATGCTGTTGAGAATAAATTTCTACAGTATTGCCTAAAATGTATAATTTTTCACGTTTTAAGAAGGAAGAAAACTTTTTAGATGAAGTATCATTTATGAAGCGGTTTCACAAAATTATTACAGTACAATACCTCCTTTCTTCTCGGCGGCCTGTTTGGTTTTGTTTTTCTGGTTTGCGGGTTTTTGACTCCTTGTTTTAGACGTTAGCGTTGTGTTATCAATAGCTGGAACATCTAAACAACCAAGTTTTCTCTCTGAAGCAATTGTTTTAAGCAGCTGTTCATCTGGAACAAATGTGAACGTTTTTAGCTGCTGATCGGACTGAAGCTGAGCAACAGCATGTTCAATGTCGCGAACATCTGATTTGCAGTTAGCTGCATAAATGAATAATTCGCTGCCTTGATAGACTCGACTGTTCAACTTTTGTTTCAAATCCTTGATTTTGGCTGAAATTCCCTCGCAGTCTTCCACCAGCTGGTGCAGTCGTTTTTCATTTTCAGACTTTGAATGATTTAGTTCAGATATTGCATCGTTTTCAGCCTTGTCCAAATACATATTAATGTCTTTTCTAAACTTTCTTATTTCTTTTAGTGCCTTTTCATGCATCAATCTAGTTTTTCTTTGATTATCTCGGATGTTTTTTTCACTTTCTTTGTTTGTAGATGACATTGTATCGAGCTTCTTTATTAAGGTTTTAAAATATTCCTTTTCTTGGAAATTCTTCGATACATCCTTTATATATTCTGGTTTACAACCACCTTGCTCTTGAATCATATAATCACCACATCCTACAATTTCATGCTTACGACAGTAGTATTTAATCGTTTCATTCACGTGTTGTTTACATTTCTCAACACTAACGTCGGTGTCCTGCAACGGCATCGAAGCAGGGTTTACGACCAAGACATGCTTCCTACAAAGCCTTGCTTTAAGATGATGCCGAAAACACCTGTTGCACATATATTCCTTACATTCCTGACATATACCATTCGCACTTGTCTCAACTTGTTCATCCTTGCACGGTTCACAGAGTTCATTGAATTCTCTAGTAGTGTCTTCTTCGTCTTCCGTAGCCTTCCTACCAGAAACTTCCATGTTATATCTAGTTTTAATCACTTAGACTAAAATAATTTAAAAATATAAAATATCATTAGATTAAGGTTACTTCCTTTTGCAAACTGAAAAACCTGAATGGTATGTACATAATATATATCGATCGATAACCCGCCAAGTGGTGTAAAGTTGAATGTAGCTATTGAAGCTGTCTATGATCTTTATTTCCAATAACTCTGACTGACGCGGTAAACGTGCGTGCATAAATAGAAATCGATCGGGAAAGTCGATTACGTCTTTATTTGTTATTCAGGGTTTGCTTCATGGTAAGTCAGGGTTTTCTTTATAGTCAATACGATTCAAAAGTAGTACAACTATTTTGTCAAGGATAATGCTTTCACTATTCGATTCACCTTTTCTCATTAATAACATTGTTACAAATACCGCGCGCGAATAGTACATCTATCGCAAAATGAAATAATATCTTTGATTTATTGATGTGCTTGGCTCAGTTCAATATGAAACTAATAAGTTATAAAAGTTTGATGTTTACCTTCAACTTACAGACTGTCAAATAGGAAAGCTTAACACTGTCATATTAAAACCGCTACCCAAAATATTGACTTGGTATGGCGTAGTGGCGGCGAAATGATCTGTCACGAAACCGTCGATACTTTATTTTTGATAAATTTTAAAACATATTTATCTTTGGTTTAATTATATCTTTATCGTGAACTTAACACTATTGTGTAGTTATAAATTTTCTCGTTTAAGTTAATTTCATTATATGTACAAATCAGTTTTATTTGTATGCAAACTACTACAGCTACTACGGTAGAACACTGTGAAGTACAGCTCTTTTGAGCAGAGAATTAGATACTATCGTAACATAATTAATTTTCGCATATGTACAGTGATAGTTTATTCCATTTAATATTGTTAGGAATGCCGGTGTACTAATTTACAATTTTGTATTTTTATGTTATCTATTTTTCACATAAACATGTATGAATTTAAAAAGATTTATGAGATAATTACTAAAAATATATACAGCGACTTTGCCACATATTAAACCCTTTTACATCTTACAACCTTTTTTGCTGTCACAGCTATTGAGGAGTTTATTGCCAATATAAATCATTGTTTGTTGACATTACCGATACAATTATCGGGCCTGTATACCTAGATAACATGCTCGAAGTCAGTTTGTAAGTAGATTGCTTATGAAAACGGTTTTCTAAATAGATGTTTAGGAACCATCAAACCTACTTGTTATGTCGATGGATACTTCGAACCTGTTATTATTTCAGTATTTTGGATCGCAATAATATAATGGATTTTTTTTTCTAAAATTGAATGAAATATAAAGTTATTTATATAACGATGAAACAATCATTCAATGGTTCACTAAAATTGTATGGAATGAAATATTAGATAATTTATATTACATGATGAAACAATCATTCATATGCGGAGAAGAGGCGGTTACAACTAACTAAAAACTGGATAATTTAAGTCATTTATGTAAAGGAGAAAAGCCGAAAACTGTCCATTATGTGAAATAATGGACAAATCGAGGCGCAACGCGCCGAGATTGTCCATTCTTTCACATAATGGATAGTTTGAGGCTTTTCTCTGACTTAAAACACGGTCTTCACGAAAAAATCAAGATTGTCGTGATATTATATAATGTCACTAATATTGTCTCTTTGAGGCAAAGACAATTCATTGATTTGTGTATGTGCTAAGTAAAAATACCAAGTCAAATAGATCTCAAATTAGATTGCATATAAATATTTATTGCAATTAAAAGTTTTTTAAGCACTAATGTTATTAAGTGCTGATTCTTAGGAAAGTTTTGAACATATCTCGTTTTGTCATATTTATGAATGATTTGAGGTACAATTTAAAGTAAACTTTAACTTGGCCGTATGATGTATGTATCAATAGTTGTCCATGCTTTGTTCGTGCTGAGTTTGCAGTTTATATAAATGACGGGCCCAGGAGAAGACATTCTAAAATGTATGTATGTATAATTTTTTTTATATCATAATTGTAAAACAATCGTTCTTATCTCGTAATTACGAGATATTATATCAATTTTATTAGAAGAAAATTACCCGTATTACATTAGATCTTTACTAGTTATGACTCAAAATATTTTGTTATTACGATAAATAACATCGTCATTGCCAAAAAATTGTATTGTTAAATTTTCTGGTAATACCGAAATACTGAAACGTGCAGTAAAACTTTAGGAAACTTGACGTTTTTCTTTTTTTTTTTAGTCCTCGTAGTAGAAAGGTGAAATTACACATTTCTTGATAGGACTGCAACAAATGTCAGTTATGGCCAAAATAAACCAATTTTACACGGAAAACTGCATGAGAAAAATAGGGCTGCAGCATTTGAAAAAGAAATGAAAATTGTGTTTTCTTTAGCTCGACTATTCAAAGAATAGGTAGAGCTATTGGACTCAAGTTTGTTAAATTTTGCCCATTGTTTCCTCATTGAAGGTTCCATGTGCACCGCCGTATAAGTATATCTGCGGATGTCTCTAAAATACATTTTGGTACTTATAAAATGTAGAAATGTTGAGTTCTGCTCAACCCAGGGCTAGATGGCATGGACGGTAGCTTGAATTCCGCTACCGTCCATAAACAAACCGAGCCTGCAACATTTTCGTTAATGACTTGTTGGGCGACCTGTGGTTTTCCACTTTTTTTATTTTATCTATGAGTCTGCGTCCGCGTCAGCGTCCCTATTTGGTTAAGGTTCATCAACAGTGTTTGGAGACCATCCTTCAGATGAATATTAATTTCTGAAATTTATATCTCATAGACCATTACCATTTATAATAAATATACTGAATTGTTCAGAGGAAGTAGGAAATACTTTATTCAAAGGTAAGATTGTTTAGGAATGTGTATTTTGTTTAATATCACATTCACTTCGACTGCAAACGTTCTATTTTGTAGAAAATATCAAACTTCATTTTCAAACGTATTTTTATTTAATTTTGTTTTGTTTCTGTGTGCAACATATTTATCTGGGTACTCCCCAGTAATGAAATATGGTTAACTTTCATATTCTCCTGAACATAGCAGTATTTTATTCATTTTGACACCTCTACTTTCACTTCCATTTTGCAATTTTTGCAACGTTTCGAAATATGCATGTTTTTAACATTTTCAACACTGGGAGTACCTGGAGAAATATGTTAGGCACACAATAAGTATAGACATTAATTAGAAATAGTTTTGAAAAGGAAGTTTGATATTTTCTACAAAACAGAATGTGGACGAGCAAAGTACATGTGATATAAGAGAAAATTGATTATTCCAAACATAACACTTCTCTTAAAAGAAACTTCTACTTATTCTGAACAGTTTGGTATACATTTTATGAAAAACAAAGGCTTATGATGGCTAAAAACATAAAACAAAAATTCCACTGAGGGGCAGTTTCAAAACACTTTATATGAACATTATTCACTGTGATAAATTGAATTACACTGCACAGGTTCAATAACTCTATTTTGCGTTTGTATATACGTATGTCCTTTTAATGACTTAGACATTTTTGATTGAGGTTTTATATGTAAGTAGGTATTTCAGTACCTACTAACGGAAATGGATTGAATCGTCACATACTTGTTCACTATTCTGATCTGATATGCAGTGCTCAGGTGTCATAACTCTACTTTGCATTTTTCCAAATTTATGCCATTTTTTTTTCGACTAAGCAGTCGTTGGTTAAATTTTCGTAGGTAAGCTGCTATCTCAGTACCCATTAATGGGAATGAATTTAAACTTGCACAATTGTCCCTGTCATGAGCTGATATGCATTGCACAGGTTCCATAACTCTTTTTGCAATTTTACAAAATTATGGCCCCCTTTTCGACTTTAATATTCATTCAATTGACAAAACTGCTGAATAGTCGGGCGTTGCTGTCCTCCGACAGCTCTTGTTTTTACATTACGTTGCTTATTTCTATCTATTTTCGACTGAAAATGCCATACCAGGTTTATATCTGCGATACTTTTCTATAGTGATTCAGGAGTACACAAAGAGGACTTTACTACTTTCTAACGGTTGAAGATTTAAACTAACATTCAGTAATTACTTATGGCACATTGTTTGATTTTCATTTGACTGATAATTTGTGGGGCGATTTGGGTTAAAATCGTACGTCCCCCTTCAGCGTTTTTTTTTATTATTGCAGCTACAAATTCTGAAAAATAATCGTTGCAGTTTATATTTCGAAACTTTCGAATTTCATAGGTTGATGTACTCACACCTCTCAATTACAAGGTTGTTACTATACCTGTCCATTATTAACCTGTACCTGTCCATTCTTAAAGTATCCATTATTTTAAGAATGGACAGTTACAGGTTAAGAATAGACAGGTATAGTAAAATAATCGTGTGTATAGAGCGGTATCGGTACAATAACCTATATAATGGACAAAACTAACAAAGGATTACATCACAACCGTGTTTTAACTTAACTTAAGTCCCGTCTACACACTACAAGAAAATCTTGTAAGGCCCATAAATCACCCGATAATTTATATCTTGTACAAACAATAAGTGCTTTGCAATATTTCTTGAACTTGGAAGACACATTAATCTTAAATGGAGGGAAATCATGACAGCTAAATAAAAAAGATAGTCGAAATGATACCGGTACAAAGTGTTTATACATCAAATATTTGGACATTTAAAAAATGAATCATTAGTGAAAACACAGAAATACTCTAGTTGAAGTGATACATATCTAGTTGAAGAACAAAGCTACTTAAAACATGTTATTTCAGGAAATATGATAAAACAGTCATATTTTGTTAATATGTAACCTTGTGAGAAACATCATTGATAATGTAAAAATACTTTTTGAGAACACCGAACTTGCTGATGTTTACTTTTCCACTGGAGTACTAGATATAATTTTAATACTGAATTATATAAACTTGGCTTTTGAGCATGTCATTCAATTAAATCATCATTTTTTTTCTGCTGTTCACACTGCAGTGTTTATTGTTAAATTATCAAAGCCAAACATTCAATAATGGTTTTATTTGATCTCAATACACATTTAATGAAAATATGTAAACAAAATACCATACTGGGCAGGTGCTCCTCATCAAAACCCTTTATCAGAGCATTTGACAGCACTACCATCAAAGAAAAATAGGATGAGTTCTAAACGCTACAAGATCTTGCAGCCGAAGATTATCTGGAAACTGCCACTCAAAAAGACACTAATGGGGGACACAATGTACTGTCTACACTATACAAGTTGCTGTGATTTATATCTTGTGCATGTTTCTTGAATAGTGTAGACGAGCCTTTACACCCGTTTTTTTAAAGCTAAGTTTAAAAAATGCTGAAAGGTACAATTATTACAAGTATTAAATTCTGTAAGAACTGTCTGGTTTGTACACTGACAAAAATCAAGTATTGGGCGATTTCCACACTAATGATCAAAGAAGAGCCAAGGTGCTCCTCCGAGCATTATTTTAAGCATACGATTGCGCCTTTGTAGGAGCATCGACCTTCTGAAAGCTAGAACGGTGATTTAAACGAAGCCTGGAATAATGAGTGGAACTCCTGCTCCACTAACTACTCGAATTATCTTTGTAAAAGGATGTTTTCAATTGTTCACCAATCAAATAAAGTGTTGGTACTTGACACAAATTGGGCCAAAGAAGTGTTTATACTTTTGGAAAGATTATTTCATGTCCAAAAATAGTAAAAGTTTCCTTTAGTCTCGACAGACAACATGCAAGTGTGTCATTTACTTTGATGCTAGTGCTATAGGTCTCGTTTCATTACAAAACCCTTTGATGGATGGCAGAGTTATGGACCGGACACGTACATTGTAAAATACCGTTTTCTAATAAGTGATAGCTTGACCTTGGAGATAATGACTTAAGTCTTGTACGCGACATGTCATCTTTCAATGGGAAACATTTGTGCCGAGTAATTTCAGTATCATTGTATGACTGATAGAATTGTTCCTTTTACTAAATCACCCGTAGTTGTAGTCACATCACGCAACAAAAAGCCATCACATACACTATATCTATATCTATATGACAGGTTTCTACCAACGACATTAGATTCAATGGTCTGAAGTATGATAATATTCTACTTGTCCCTTATGCACATATCAAAAATATGCATGTAATACATATGTTCATACGTTCACGAATCCTTTGCACTTCCTTGGATAAATGAATAAGAAAGTCTATTTTTAGTTCTTAAACTTGTATTCAGTTGTTCGTTCGTCCAGGGTGGTACCATGTTCTAACATTACTACTGTCACACTTTTAATCGACTCGTCCTTGTTCACAGAAGCATGCCAGAAAAACCTATGATTAAGAGTTTGTTCTTGCCAGAATATTCTTGTGATATCCAATTACATACATATTTCTACCAAGTGTTATGGTTTGATGCAACTACGAATTATCCGCCGGAATCCGGTCATAGAAAAATTGTCAAAGTCTTTTCGCTTTACTCAAACTAGTGTTTTTCTCACTTAATGTCCTATTTTCACCTTCCAATAGTCTCAAGTAATTATAGAACTTCAAAATTTGTTCAGTGTATTTACTGAAACACAATACGCTAGGACTATAAATAAGTAAGCCTTAGAAAGGAGATATTCATTATATATTATTCGATAATTGTCTTGATTTGCTGGTTTTTGAAACTGTGGGTTTGGATAATGAATAGGTATGACGCGGTAAAATACTCAAATTTTGAAAATGTGTGTATTTTAACACTGTTCATACGTCTTCAGTCCATATATAAATTGTCTTTTGAGTTTGAGTGAGGGGGAGGGGGAAGGGAGGGGTGTTATATTCTTCGTAACGATTTAAATGAATACTTTATGCCGAAAACCATTCGTCCTCCACTCAGTCTGATTCATGTTTAAAAGTTCGGAGTTACTTGTGGAGAACAAATTATGCTTTGCATAATGGGGACATACTGCTTAGATTAATTGTCCACCGGTACATAGCTGAAATTATGTTGCAATACAACAAACCATATAGCACCAATATTATAGTATTTCCAAGCATATCTTAACTCACACCTAAATTTTTGTTTTGAACTTCAAAACAATACGTTAAAAAGCTAAAGTTCTTTTATTAAATAAATATCTATATTTATAGACGCATTAAGGAATCAAACTGAGAATGTTTAGAAGACAATTTTGTAAATATGTTATTTGTAGGTATTACTCTATGTTCGCTATGATCTCTGACCTCGAATCTGTGCCTTATCACAAAACATTCCGAAGGCTCGCTTGAAGAATAGAATTCTGTCATGTCCAGCTACCTGACGGAAAGTAAAATCGGTGGCTCTACCCAAGTGACTACCCGTGTATTCAATCATGTATAAAGATGACACTTGGGAACTTCCTCTGCCAACAAAAGCCTCCAAAAGTCGGAAAGGCGCTATATGAATCGACCCAAACAAAACTTCAATGTTTATATCAAAAGTGAACACCTGATAGATTTGGGAATAAGCAAATATGCTTAGTATTAACTGTCCTTATCACAGTTTAAGTTACATTCACAGGCAAATAATTTTCTCCGCTTGCATGATGATATTGCCCAACAATAATATACCATATTATAGCACACATTATAGACTTTGAAAACACACGATATATGATTTATATAAGGTAAGATCTTTATCCTTATAATATATGCTTAAATACAAATACCTATATTATTTGGATATAATTAAATCATTATAAAAGTGAAAACCAGCAGAAAAACACATGTATTTGGTCCTATATTTGTGACAATACGTTGATTTTAAAACAAGTGCCTTAAACATACAATTATTTTTTCTGATACTTAGTGTGGGATACGATATACTTATATAAACACACACCATTATCCAAAATTAACGGCGTATATTTTGACCCACTTTGATTTATAAAAGAAGATTGGGAGGCGGTATCACAAATACTGGAGGAACCTTTCAGTGATGTTCAAAATGGAAGACGACAATTTAGCCGTTGTCATAGGTGTAAAGGTTGCCGTAAATAATTGTAATAGTCAATGATAACAAACCTTTAAAGAAGACATTTCTTTTCATAGAAAATACTGGAAATCTGGCCTTGTGATGTTCAAAATGGAAGACGACAATTTAGCCGTTGTCATAGGTGTAAAGGTTGCCGTAAATAATTGTAATAGTCAATGATAACAAACCTTTAAAGAAGACATTTCTTTTCATAGAAAATACTGGAAATCTGGCCTTGTGAGGGCACAATTTAAACAGCGAATGGTAAGATCTGACAAGAAGTTTGTAAGCAAGACGTTCTTATAAAAGACGCTGGATAAAGGTAAAGAAGAAATATACAGCAATAAAAAGAGAAAAAAAAAAGAATATTATTTGGGTAGCAATTTCTCCGTTGACAAGAGAGGAAAGCAAACTGCACATAACAAGATACCAGCTGTGCAATATCGCATAATGTTAGCTCAAGAATATAAGAGACAGTTTTTAGATCTTGATTTAATCGTTAACAAATATGCATTGCATAAAGAAAAAATATGAGAGCGAATATGTGTCAATGTGTTTCATGGGCAATGTACTTGGTAGTTTTCTGTATAGGGTATAAGCACTCCTTTCATGTGCCCAAAATAGACCCGTGTGAGACTCTAGCTGTGCACAGGAAGCAAACACGTTGAGCAAAGACTACAGATGGATTCATGCTGAACATTTTTTAAGGAAACCAGCGGTATAGACGAAAAACATCAGAGAAAAATCATGCAAAATAGTACTAGTACCCCGTTGTAACGTGACCTGGAATTCAGCCAATTCTGGTATAAAATAAAGTTAAGTTGCTTTAAATTGTATTTGAACTCCACTTATTTGAGAAAGGAAGCAATGATCAAAGAGGCTCTTTTGATTTTAGAGCCTGTCTTTAAACATACACAAAACACTTCATATGACTGTAAAGCATGTGATTTTTATTCCAATTATTAGGCCTTTCAAAATCGCTACAGATTTGTTTTAATTGTATTAATGTACACTTTAGAAAAATTCAAAGACATAGAAAACTGGACACTCGCTGAACGAGCAAAGACAAGTACGTCAGGTAAAGTGATACAATTGTGCGAATAACATGCAAAATGTTGTATGTTGTAGTTCCAATAAAACAATTGTTTGCATTGTAAAGAGGCCGTAAAAAGCAACCTGTGTGATGCAAAAATTTTCATGTATATCAAAAATATGTTGAGTGTTTGGTCAGATTTGTCATGGCTAGGCGTTGTTGCCGTGTCGATGCTGGCTGGGCTGCTGGCAGAAGTTTTACAGGGTCTCCAGTAATTACAGTGTGCCAGACACTTTTCCTTTACCACATTTCCATAGTCAGATAAAACGTACAATATCGACTATGAGCATCAACATATTTATTGAAAACATTATGTGTTCTGTGAAAACAAGCATTTTTTCAACAAATTGATATCGGTTTGAATCCTGCACAGCGTTTCGTGCAGTTTATAGCCTAAAACGCAGACATTTGTATTTCTATCACACACTCGTAAGAATAATAAATCAAACTGAAACTTGAAATATCATAGATCGGATATTTGATTATATACATGCACATATGCATTCATGTATGTATATCTTTAGTTTGAACGTGTGTATTTTGCAATTTACATAAAATAAACATCGGGGCTTATAGTCCTGTTCAATAAGGTTGTTACTTCCCTTGCGTGAGTTGTCGTTATTGATAAAAACTACTTCCGGTGAGCAAAAAAAAAATCAGAAAATGGCGACGATCAATGGAATCAATGAACCGTATGACTTTGACAAACAATCAGTGCGTTAATTGAGGGTTTATTTAAAAGATAAAGGTGCACATGTGTCAGGAAATAGGCCGGGATTGATAAAACGTGCTAAAGGACTTGTTAAATTAGGTATGAGGCCACTTCGTGAAATGCAAACCGAGGACGATCAGCGCTACAATCAACGACAATCAAAAATTTTTGTACTCCTCTTGGTGAGAAAATACCGAAGCCCAAGACTTTAAAAGGTGTGTTGGGCAACAATTTGTCTCGTTTACCATTTTTCAGAAAGCAGGATTTGTATCATTAAATTACCTGAAAATTTTGACTCTGAAAACATGAATGCTAAAAGGCAGTTGAAAGCGAAAGTATTCTACGAAGATGGTCATCTACACACAGTCAGATATCACAAAATCACAGATAATTATTTCCAACACTATGTCAAAGCAAATGTTATGCCATCACTGCCAAATGATTCAAAGAAGAAAACGTATTTTAGCAGCTTCTTTATCAAAAAATGGAACTTTCCTACATTCTGATAAAGAAGAGCTATTCCGCCTCTTAAATAGTTGAAATATTTCGCCGAACAAAATATGACATAGTATTTTCCATGTATTTTTTACAACTAGCTGACTTTTTTCGTGAATTTGAGAGAATTCTTGAAATAATGTTTAACTTTTTAAAAAACAAAACCCAACAACTGTCAGATGGGAGTAATTTCAATATCATTGAGATGGCATAATATGACTGAAGGGAATTAGCTCATGATCAGTATATAAGCTTTCCCGCCCCGACTGTCAAATAATGGCCTGAAAAGGAGTATAAATTCAGCGATTTTTTGTCACTTTGGGAAACGGTCCGGTACCGATTTAAACTGATCGCGGCATATAAAGAAGGAAAAAAATCGCAGAAATTAACGTTTCACTATGAAATAAAATTGTGTATAAGTATCTGTAGGACAGTCACTGGTAAATGACTGCTTTAACCAGGTTCACTTTAGGGAACAAAGGTCGTCCTGCATATTAATAATTTTCTAATCATTTTCGACAATTTCTTTGCTGAAGGGAGTAAACAGTTGTTATTTAATGCTTTTCAATGGAGTACATCAATGAAATAAAATCAATATTTTCACTGTTACAAGGTACTGAAAATATTTTAATTTTTCAATGGTACACTAAAGAATACCAGAAAGGTCTAATACACATATCAGTTGTTCCAGAGAATACAAATTATAAGCGATAGGAAATTCTATGTAAAATACTTCAATATACAAATACAAACATGAATATAAAGATATATACACTCCCTCGTAATCAAATGTAACAGAAACATGGAAACTTCATAACATCGTTTGATCAAGTAATCGTTATGTCACAACATTGTGATGTCGTGACACAATGCACATAACATTGCACAGGTAAACAGATATATAATTTAATTAAGACCACTGACATTATATACAATAAAAAGAAAACTTGTTTGTTAGTTTAAGATATAAAAATATTTCACCTGTGGACACCATAATTTACATGCTCTCTTGTGGCTGCCCACTCATAGACATATAACATATGGTGTTCCAATCTGTGAAATATATTTCAATCTTAAACTAAGACAGTCAAGTATCCTCTCTGTAAGTCTGCAATAATTTTAAAATATTTAAGAGGAATCAACACTCGCTTCACTTTTTAACAATGTTTGGCATTTGTTTCAACTTCTTTAAAAATGGTCTTTCTCAATATCAGCTATACATGTATTTATTATATATATAAATGAAATTTTGTTGTCATTCTGTGATCTGTAACTTTACTATTTGTATTAAATTATTCTTTTAGATCAAGCAGCAGTGTCTGTGTATTTTTTTTAAAAAAAAGTTCAAAAAGAATAAAATCAATATTAGATTAGAATTTCGTTTCAGATCCTGCATAAACTAGGATATCAGGTCACTCATGATTTCAATTATTTAATAATGTAATCAAAGTAACAGAATTTCTCATATAATTGATAATGCAAGATCAGACCAGATGACATGCTGTTTACATTTTTATCAATTATTATATAAACATGATAAATATTCAATTTCTATCAACAGATTGTAATCAGCAATTTGTAACATATGCAAATTCATGTAATCATGTTTGCTCCCCAATATTTTGGATGTATGCTGATCTTATCTTTTGGCTATGAAGAGTTCACAAGGGGTGTAATAAATCAGGGGAGATAACAACCCTTATTGAACAGGGCTATAGTAATTCAGCTCTGTTAACATAAATTTTTGTTAATTTGGAACCACGTTTAAGGCCCGTTTATTTCAGAAATATATACAATCAAAAAGACAAAATGAAACAATAATAGATATAATATATACATTTTTAGAATTCAATAATCTTTTTTATTAAGTATTTTATATAAGACAATACCTAACACTAAACTAATGTATGCTCCTCGAAAGTATCCTTTACACAGGAGGTGTGTCAGTATTTGCATGAAAAATGAAAAGTCAATAAAAAAATGCAAGGGTATGTAATGCAGATAAGCTATGGTTTTAAATGTATCTTAAAAGCAAGTTTTCTATAAAGTTAACTAACTGAATTGCCAGCTTGAAATATTCTATATTAACAAAATTATACAAACAAAAACAGTGAAAAGGGTGGAGGATAAATTGATAAACATTCAAAAGATAGTTATGTTCCTTGCAAAGTTTAATGTAAATTTAAAATACTATTCAGTAGTTAGATCAAGTATAAATTTCTAGGAGTGAGTTATGTTTTAAGGCCTTAGCCTTTTTGGTGATAGGGGTGAGTTTATCATAGAGGGGATAGGGGACGTTTATACTAGATATTGCTTGTTTGTGTTACAGGGCCAATCCACGTGACTTTTCGGTAACATAAACATAGGATTACACTTTTCTTGATTGACGGAAAGACAACGCCAAGAAGACAAGATAACAAGACAACGAGTATTTTCGTATGCACATAGCGTCTGTGAGGCATTCTCAATACTTTCCTTAAACGCTTCGTCCCAATATCAGTGTGCACATTTGGTTAACAAGAAAACATTTTGGCAGAAAGAATAATAATGTTGTCACCTTGTCTGCAGTATCATTTTCTTACGATAGATAGATAGATAGATAGATCGTCTAAAAAATCGTCTACACAACTATTTTTATGTTTAGTGAAGTTAGATACATTCAATAAAGATTTTCTGCATTTAAATATAATAACTACTTATCAAATGTTTATTTAAAGATTCGCATTGTATATCTTTTGATAAAAGAAAACTTACAGAAATTTACTTTGCATTCATAAAATAAGTATACATTTTCTGAAAATTCTATTTATTCCTTACTAAAAATGCCTTCAATCAGTGTTGAAAGTTGCAGTAACTGGCACTTTTGTAAGTGATATATATCCATTTTATTTACTATAATTGCAAAGTTATGTCATCTTTACTAACAGAATAACCTAATACAGATCCATTCGGATTAATCCACATCTGTTTGGAGCTTAATGTGTACAGTTATTTGGAATTTTAAGAGGTACACTCCAACTCTTTAAAATCTTTCCGCACCTGTTCTAGTATGTATTTTTATCTGTCACTGTATCCCTGGAATCAAAATAAATCCTAATAATGTATCCCTCGAGTTTAAAAAATCTATAACAGTCTTTTTTTCCCTAACTTAAGGTACGCTACCAACAATCGAAGACATATGGCATTAATTCTCATATATCCTTCTATCTGAAAGGACGCACATAAAACGTTTTCAAACTTTTTTTCTACTTTTTCAACAGCAGTCTGAACAATCAAAACATTATGAGTCGCCGTAGTTATGAAAACATTTTAAAAATAATGTCGTCTGTACTTACTAAATATATTTTTCTTTTCCAACTTTAGAACTCTTGTCTTTTTTAGATTTGCTTGGGGCTTGAGCGTCTTTCATCTTTTTTGTTGAAATATTGACTTTATTTTATTTGTAACTGTTATGACATTTCGATGTTAATAACGCATAGTTTATACCGAATAGAATTAAAGTAGTGGGCTGGGGACCTGTAAATGACCGAATATGACACTGGTCTACATAGTTAAACTCCAACTGCAAAGACAGTATAGTTGCGCTTTGGTCAATATAAATGACATGTTTCGGCCTTCTACGGGTAAGTATTGCTATAGGACGTTTTGTTTGAGAATAACGAAGAAGATAAAATATTTCGATACTACGTACGGAGGTTCGTTTTATAATAAGCAAATGAGAAGCTGCAAACCTGCTAACTTAGCGCAATAAGCCAAAAGAGTTACTGTATAGATTTAAATTTAATTGTAAATGACTTCAAATGACTTGTACCAAGAAGTTTGAAACATGGTGTTTAGAATTCTTTCGTGTGGGGAAGTTATTCATCTGGCTTACGGAAGCTCAATGGATCTATCCAAGTGAAAGACTGGTGCCGTGGATAAACGTCTTACATTAGAACATGATTAACACCCTTTCTAAATAATAAAATTAGCTAAAAAGTATCTTAACATAGCCCAAGAAACACACTGGCAGTAACAAAAGTTATCCTAAGAACTCTGTGACATCCTCAGAATTATCACCTGAACATTTGAAAAATCGGGCATAAAGTTGTTAGATAGTGGTTTATGTTTGCAATTTTGCACTAAAATTAGGCTGCGCGTGTGGTGAGGATGAAAAACGTGAATGAGTAGATTAATATGTATGAATAAGCGAACGGTCTCGATATTTTACTCAAAATGTCTTGATTTCAAAGAACAGGCGGTGATTATTAGACTAAACAGTTTTTTTTCTGACGCATAGCACAAAACACTAGGCAACCTTGATCATCAAACTTTAGTTTTACACCCCATTCCCTCTTTTTAAAAATAAATGATTACCATTTTGTCGACCTTGTTTTGTCATACAGATATCAGAAGATCTCTGTAACGTTTTCCAGGAACTCAGTAACAGTTATCAATAGAAAACATGACAGGTTATCAGATGAACTCCGTCCTTCGTGTAACACTTCCTCCCCCATGTACTTTGACGTTTGATTGTCGTAGGCTCAAGCAATGCTTCAGTTATTGATTGAAACCCATTTTGAATTTTATGTTCACTACAACCTATTCTGACAATCAGATAACCATGCCATCTATGTAACACGTTTGAATGTCGTAGCCCTAACTTGTTTTCAACTATTGATTGAAAACTATTTTAATCTCACGGTCACTGTAATTTTGACCTTAGACATCTTGTTTTCCAGAAATATGGTGGTCGTTACAACAGATGATCATGACATCCGTGACATTTGAAACTCCTATGCCTATACATTCTCAAGTTATTGACCGCAAACCGTTATCAGCACAAGGTCACAATGACCTTGACTTTTGACCTACTGACGCAAAACTCAATAGTGTTATCTACTGACCACATGCAATTATTTGCGAATTTTGAAGGTAGTTTACCTAGTTTCCCATTGACAAGAAACTCCCAAGTGTTTCGAGATGTCATACTTATAAAGTTGCGTTCCAAATATATTCTACCATATGAATATTCCGTGAAAATAAACCGTATGCCGGTTAATCAAATTCTTACTACACAAAAACGAAATATATATAAGACATATTTATTGGTAGAAGAACACTTTCGCTTTAGTTTTATATTAATGGCTTTATTCAAAAATTGCTTTAAAGAAACACACACATATATATATATATATATATGACACTTTGAAACACTTCATACAGAAAACAGACGTGGAAAAAGACGAAATGATGGCATTATGAATCATGGCACAAGAAAATTGTTTTAAAAGTTTGCAGGATTCTTATTTCATTATTTTTATTATTAGGTAATAGATAAAGGTAGATTTCTCGAAAGCACAGAGCACCACTAACACAGCCTCAGAGTCAAGCATTTGTAAAGTAAGTCCACAACAAAAAGAAGCTGTAACGTAAAAATATTACAGACGGGTTGCTTCAAAAATCCAATTTTATTTTAATTTTAATTTCATGCAAAATATAGATAGAGGGGGGGGGGGGGGGGGGGGTAAGGGGTAGAAGGAGTGGGGGGGGGGGGGGCGTAGGGGAGGGGGTTGAAGGAGAAAGTAGAGCAAGGATGAATATACAAAGGGAATGCTATGTTCTTTAATCACAGTTACCCTCCAACGTAAAACACAGTAGCGCGGACATCCATGTACCAAAGACTAACACACCCACCCACACACAACTAACTAACATAGATAAACAGACAAATAAGATATAACAACACTGTAGGACACCGTCCAAGACATACAGACGCACAAACACACAAATACATACACATAAGCAGGAGAAAACAACAACAAGCCTTAGGATTCCCGCTGGGCACGATAATTTACTAACAGTAAAGGGTAAGGGAATGCGAAAAACAAGGAAGCGCAACTGCAAGGGGAAACGATAGGCGCGATAGAGGGAGTGAGGAGAAACAGGAAAGAACAAGACAACATACGCAACGTACAAGACTGACGGAAAACAGGTTGAGAAAAGGGTCACCGCCTTGGAACGGCCAGTAACCTATATTAAGGAAACTGGGGGTTTAAACGCGTTTAGGGAATACCTACCTCGCACATAAAATATGTACATGTTCTTCTTACTTCTATACAGAAAATCTGACCGCCATCGGTTATCGGCTTAAAGAATATTCTTTGGTATAATAAATGTCTTAAAATTGGTTAAAATGACTTTTTTTTACACAACATGAGTAAATCAATTGTTTAATTAATAAATGTTAGTGGCCTGGTACGAAAAGTCCACGTCGTTATTACAAATATATTGATCGGAATTTGTAAATTGAAGATATACATGTTCAGTTAAGGGTATGAAATGATTTATCTCAAGATAGAAATAGCTGACATGTCTCAATTTACGTATTTATTGATCGTTGTAACGATACAATTTACCATGAACTGTATAAGTAACAAAAGCTAAAACATTAAAGTAATAACAGTCGATTCAAAAGCTAACTTCACACACGTTATACCCGTCTATTACTTTATTCATTATGGAGACTCTTAAACATCAAGGTACACACATAAAAATATTTGCCATAAGAAATGAATGAAAAATAGAAATGCACGAATTCGTCGCACAGTTTATTCGTAAATAAACGTCCGCTTTAGGGATACGATAGCATAACACTTGCATAAGGGCCGGTTACTATGCACCCGTCTACCTAACTATGGCCCGCTTAGCTCAATAGGGAGAGCGCGGGTCTAAAGATCGCATGACCGTAAGTTCGATCACTAGGTGAAACTTGTATATACTATGTTTTATGTGACGGTATGATAAAAGACATTGTGTCTAGATTGCACCAGCCACCTCTAATTCTTGTAGAGAAGTTGAGATTTTTTTTCCTACATGTAACTAAACGACCGTTGAAAACTGCGTTAAACCGAAAACAAACAAGCAAATGCATCGTATTCAACGTTTTCGAAGTAGTGTCAAAATAAAGAATTGTTTAAGTTCTATAAGGCTTTTACTTTTTTATGTTAAAAATGATAAAGCGGACAGTCCAAATAAATGTTATGCTAATTTACACGGTAAAAAGAAAAACACTACTTTCCTTTCTGCACATGAATACATAAAGTCGTAAAAGAGGTAATCAAAAGCAATGGATTCAATAATATTTTGAACTAAAAGCGTCTGGGCGGTTGAGATGATATGGAGAAGACAAGAAGATAAGCTATATATGGCGTTTGACCTACAAGTGTGACTTTGGAGCTAGTGACCTGGGTTGAGCACCCTCATACCGACTTAAAGAAGAAAATAATGGATGCTAGTTTTATGAAATTTCACCGCGGTTTAGAAGATATGGAGTACCACGAATATTTGAACTATCTGGCATTAGACGGAAATATTTGGAATAATACTTTACCTTATGTTTTGGCAAAGAACTTGCGCGTGCTCCGGTGGACTCGGCCTTTGATTTCATTTCTGAAATTTAATGATTAACAAAGCTAATGCAAAATAATATTGGTGACATCAAATACAAATGTAAGTGAAAACAGGTTGAGCTTTGCTTATCGGAATAATTTCTTATTTTTTCTGTGTTATGTGAATCTTGTTTTACATCATGATACATACGATTCCCTCTCGCTATTAATAAAAACTGTAAAATATAGTTCTTATATACCTTGTTGCTTTCTGGTGACATTGTCATTTCTGCTTTTCTGATCTGGCATAGAATCACTCATCTTCTGAGAATCTTGGTTAGTGCCAAGAAACGCGGAAACCTCGAAACCAGCTCGCTCTAACTTTAATTTACGAGCGATGATACTAAGCAGCCGTTGGTCAGGTACAAATTTATTTTCTCAATATTGTTTTCTACCTGTAGCTGGGCTATTGCATTTTCAGTGTCGAGAACCTTTGGCTTGCACTCAACTGAGTGAATAAACAGCGACCTCCCGTGGTAGACTTCTGCGTTTGTTTCCTTTTTAACTTCAGCTAATTTTGTTGAAAGAAGTTTGCAATCTTTTCCCAGCTTGGTCAGCAGACTTTCATTTGTAGACTTTAAACGATTTAACTCATCTTCAGCCTTGTCCAAGTACTCATTTATATCTGTTCTAAACTCTCTTAGCTCTTTAATTGCAAGTTAATACATCAATTTCACTTCTCTTTTATCATCTTGGACTTTCTTCTCACTATCTTTGATTACAGAAGTCATGTTCTCAAGTTTTCTGACAAGGTTTTTGAATTGATCGTTTTGTTTAAATTCTTCCGATATGTCCTTTATAAATTCAGGCTTACAAGCACCGTGTCCGCTTATCATACAGTCAACACACCCTACAACATCATGCTTACGGCAGTAATATTTAATCGCTTCTTTTCCATGGTGTCTACATTTCTCAAAATCCTCATCTCTGTCTGTCGACGCTGACAAATGGCCCGCATCAACCAAAACATTATTTCTACATTGCCTCGCTTTAAGATGATGTATGAAGCACGTGTTGCACATATATTCCTTATACTCTCGACATATGCCATTCGCACTTGTCGTGACATGTATATCGTGACATGGTTCACAAAGTGTATCCGTTACCGCTGTACCTACTTTTTTGTCTTTACTAGCTTTCTTGCCAGAGACTTCCATAGTGAAGTTTAATTTTTAGTTGATATCTCAACAGTCACACACGTCCTATTAACATGAATTTAACGCTGAAAATCTGAATGTATAGACAATTATTGATCAAACACAAATTGATATTCAATACGATCAAGGTAAAAGTAACTACGTAAAGAAGTTATTTATAAAGCACAATTATGTACACAGCTGATCGTTATACTGTGATTAAGAAGTAATCCGTATTAACGGTATTTAAATGTGTGCAACCTTGAAATTCTCTAGCCGGAAGGCGACGGGGATATGGTAATAGTCTACTTCGCCAGTCCGTTAGTGAGTCCGTAACGCTTTTAACAAAAGGCCATTGAGAGGATGTGCAGCAAACAAACAAAAAATAATCAAACTTGCTTACTTTTTGTATTATCTTCCTTAATTTGAGTTACTCATAAAACTTTTGAACATAACTACAAATCTATTGAAGGGATTTTGTTTAAATTTCACACAATGACAGAGGGTATTGAGAAAAAGTGCAAAGTAAGTTAATCATAACTGTACCTTACTTTCTTTGTTTAATTTCCCTTTAGGCGTTAACCAAATTGATTTGTCGTTCGTCGGAACTACCGCATCAATGATTGCATTCCCGAGAAAAAGAAAAAAAATTCACCCGCCCGCACTTAATTTTTTTTTCTGATTACGCGATCCGGAATGATAACGGCAAAACAGGTTTTATCGCTGTTTTAATGCGTCAAAGTGATATTGATCGGAATTCATGCGTTCGTAATACATGTAGCTGATGACTCAAACTCAAAAAGTCCGAAATTATGGTGTTGTTCATCATTTGTTTTAAATCTGGAGTGTCTGTGCTAGTGCCACAGATGGCCTTCGATGTGCCGGTAGGTGATGAAGTAGGCACGTTCTACGATTGTTCAAAACAGTGAAAGAACAAAGCCCGACTTGTAAGACGTGCACGGGGATTCAATTAAAAATATTTGGATTAAACATAGAAATATTGTTCAGATAAAGTTTTCAAACCATTTGTTATCAGTTGTTTAGTTCAATATTTTAGATTTAGAGCCAAAGCCAGTGCTTGCTTAAAAAATGTTTGTTCACA